>NC_139241.1:37494180-37566089 GCF_977018435.1 Lepisma saccharinum | reverse complement strand
ACTGGCAACACTAGTTTCTGACAGTGAATTTGAAATAAAATATTAAACAAAATACATGAGTAAACACTGTGGGTACAAATAGTACCAGTGTTATGCCCCCAACTCCAACTGGGCAACTGGGGAAAATAATTGTACAACAATTTGTACCTAATTGTACAACATATACACAGACATAAAAGAGAGAGCCTTCCGTAACTTACTTCATGTACAATTTATATGATTTTACAACTGTGAAAAGAAAGCATATGTGTTCTGTATGCACATATTTATTCCTATTTTTCGAAGTTGAATGAAAGCACATGTTTTTACGCTCTCGTAATACTAACCTTGCCCCACTGATTTAAATTGCTTCCATCCGCTTTTTTTTCTGTGTTATTTCCGCATGCACGCAACATTCGTTTTCAATAGACAGAAGGAGTGTTAGTATAGCAGGCTCCGAGTTGGGGGATATTTTGTATTTTTTCCCTATAATGTACAAAACATTTACTGTACATAATCTTTTCCATTTACAACAGTATAAAATAAGAGGAATGTGTGACAATATCCATATTAATTAGGAAAGTATGTTGTATGCTAGGTTAGCTAATTGTGTCTTCTACAGCTTCACTGTATAGACGGTGTTAAAGGCGGAGCTACTGCGAGCATGCGCCACTCGTCTGGCCCCCCTCGAACATCCGGTTACGCTTACAATACTATGGACGTTAATATGAAAGGCAAAGTGGAGATTTTTTTACAAGGAAATAGGGTGTCAGCTGTGTAGCATATGTTGTACAGTTCGATTGGGAACAAATTTATTGAATCAAGTATCACTTCGTAGGTTTCCGAAGGACGTAGACAGACGAAACCTGTTGATACAAGCAAAACGAGAAAGGATTGGTACCCGGAAAGAATATTTGCGACTTGCATTTTGTTACAAGCATGTTGATCGTTTATCTGCGTATTGTGTTGTGGTGAAAAGCACGCCTCTTAGTGAGGCTTCAAACCGAAGCGACACAGGCCCATTTAGTCTATAAATAAGCATTTACCACTCATGGTAAATCAAGTCTCAGGCGCACAATACACGCTATTGGAATCTGAGCGACACGTGCAGCTTGTCGTGCTTCGATTACACACACGAAGCGATAAGCAACAGCCTTTTTACTCTAAATGAAACAATTCACCTTGCATACGAGTACAACAGAGCGAGGCGGCACGATGTATTGTACTGAGAAAACAACAGTCCAGTCCAAGCGACACGTGCATTTTCTCGTGGTGAATTAGTTCGAAAGGAAGCTTTCAGACTGCAGCGATACGTCTCTCTTGGAAACCAACATTAAAAAATAAACAACACCTTCCGAACGACAAATTGCAGGTGTCGCTTGTTGCTCGACTAGACCGTTTTATCAATACCTTGCATTGTGTTGCCCCGGCCTGTTATTTGCGCAAGCGTGACTGATGAATTGTTTGCTTTAGATCGAATGCTTCTGTGCGAAATTCCGATATCACTTGTCGCTTCAGTCTGAAAACTCCCTTGTTGCTTGAAGTAAATTCGTGCGGGTGAAAGTGGCATGCCATATCATAGATATTTCCTAAATCTTTATGCAGAAAGGAGACGTTGAAAGCATATATATTTACTAGCATTTGTTATGTGTCATTACAGCTGCAGATTTGTTGGCAAAGATTCACTTAAGCATACTTTATATCATATAATAGTATCATTAGTTTTATAGAATTATCTTTCCCTCACTTTTCCATTTACAAAATAATTTAATATACTGTATAAACGTTCGTCGTACATGATATACTTGTATGTACGTAGTGTGCTATAGAACTGGCGGCCACAAAGACAAGTCATATTTTAATAATCTGCTCTGCAGTTGATCATTCGACGGATTCTAGACGTCCACTCCTTCATAGTAGAATTTTAACAAATGCTTTTCTTGACTATCGTTGCACAACTGATTAAAACAAGCGCTCATTTCTTACTTCGTATGCCGGTGAATTTGCACTGGCAACAACAGGGACTGACCTAAACCGGGAGTTACGGGAGGACCGGGCAAGACCTCACCAATGTTTATGTTTATATTTTTAACACGGTCTATAGAGGGAAGATGGAAAAAGAGAGCTCTACGGAAACTGACGCTCTTAACAATATTGTACGCCCGTGAAAATTATATATAAATAAGACTTAAGCGTATTATCTGCTTTCATGTCAGATTTTGCCAACCTGTGAGCTGTAGTGTTTAGGTGACAAGCGACCTGCTCAAATATGATACTGTTGACAATATTGTACGTCCGTGAAAATTATATATAAATAAGACTTAAGCGTATTATCTGCTTTCATGTCAGATTTTGCCAACCTGGGAGCTGTAGTGTTTAGGTGACAAGCGACCTGCTCAAATATGATACTGTTGACAATATTGTACGTCCGTGAAAATTACATATAAATAAGGCATAAGCGTATTATCTGCTTTCATGTCAGATTTTGCCAACCTGGGAGCTGTAGTGTTTAGGTGACAAGCGACCTGCTCAAATATGATACTGTTGACAATATTGTTCGTATATTGTATTGTATAGGAGACTAGAAGCATATAATTTGGCGAAAAAAAAAAAATAGAAAATAGTTAAAAAAAGTGAACAATTATATTTTGCATTGCACAGCATTAGGTATTAAATAACATACCCCCAAAAAATTTCTGCATTATGCGTTCTGTAAAAAATTGCCCTACGTGCCAAATTGCTGTGTCAAGTAAACATTTTCAAAGGCACTGTCGTACTTGTGTGCCGGGAAAGCGAATATGTGCGACCAAACCGTGCTCTAAGTGTGGAAAAAATATTTCTATTGCCAACTTCAAGTTGTTGTTTTTTGACACGTATATATATTATTATTTTTTTAACATAGGAAGAAAGTTTGTGCTTCGGAAAACGCGATGATGTGCGTAATGATATCTTCCGTCTCCTGCATAGACTTGTACCAATCTACTGTGTACCATCTTCTTCCCTGCCTTGCCTCGTCCAGTTTGTCCAACCTCTCGTTCAATTTTTCCCCTGCAGCCGAAAGCAGAATGTTGAGATCACCGCACCTCAGGCTGCCGATCTCCCGAAGATGGTCCTTGAGAACCATTTCACAAGGGATGCGAAATTCCGGCGTCGTTCTTGCTATGATTACAAGTTTCCCTACATCCTCACAATCTCCGTTTACTGCGTGTTTAAATATTTTACATAGTAGCTGGGGCGGCAAATCAGTTATACGAGACATGTTGTTATTATTATTATTTTTCACTCTATGTTATTTATATACCCCACCCCAATTTTTTGTTTCGTGTTCATGACGATGGTGGTAGAGTGCCACACACGTAAATTTGCCGTTGCGTAGAAACGAATTTTCGTTTCGTCTCCCTCTCTCTTAGCATCATGTGTTCTACCCTGCTTGATAACCTTCGCTATTGTTGCCATATTGTCATTCCATTCCTGGACACACTCGCGCAAACATCATTGAAAACAATTGAATAGCGCTCCAGCTCGCGGTTCCCACCGTTCGGTAGGGACGCTAATGTGGCAATATAGCACGGCGTAGTGCTTGCTTCTTTTATGCAGTGCATGTTTATTGGCTAGCTAGTAACTAGTGTTGCCAACTGTAATAATGAAGCACTATTTCTGTCATGGAAGAGGAAAAGGCAGGTAAAGTGGCGGTGAGTTTTGTTGGATTGGAAGCACCATATTTTTTATTTTATACTAAGTATTTGACCGGTTTGACGTTGTGTGCGTGTATTGCGTGTGTGTATGTAAAAGTGTGTGTTTGCTAATGAACGTTAAATTCCATAATGCCTCCAGTTCTGTCGAAGTTGAAATCAAAAACCTTGCATAGCTAAGCTCGGGAAATTCTAAGCAACGTGCACGAGTTCATGAAGGAGGAAGCCAGTCATGGTGTTAGCATCCCAATAAAGCATTTTGGCAAGAGAGCAGCAAACAGCAGCAACAAATTGTTCATATTTCATAATTTTGGAATTATTCAAAATAAATAAATTATGTAGCTCTAACATCATTTCAACTCTGGCTCCGGCTCGTGTTCTTGTAGAAATTGCATAGAGGAGGCTGTCATTTTTTGCTGCTTAATGCGATACATATTGTTTTCTGTGTTAAAATTGCCATGCTTTGATGGGTGATAAGCCTATTGAAAACTGTGATCGAGCGAGATATTCTTTTGCGCTGAATAGTATTGAAATAGTATAAGAAGTCTCATTATTTATTTTATATTTTGATGTTTTAGTTAGGAATATATTGATTTTTAATTTTCCGTTGCTGCGTAATGACCGGGGGGGGTCGAAATAGAGCGGCATCTGCCGCCACCTCCCAGGGAGGCAAAATGACTAGCGCCGGCCCTGGTTCATAACAAAAGAAAAAGCCGCGCAGCTTATCGTCTAGTGGCAGTATATGTACTTGTTATTGTTGTGGAAGCCGGCATTTTTTGTAAATGTACAACAAAGGCAACCGACTGTCGCCGATCTCAGAGAGGAAATAATAATACTGCTTCAGGAGGAGTGTTATGGTGCAATTGTAGCGGTTTAACACGTTGGCATGTTATTATCTGCTGTTGCAGTTCCATACCAGTGTATACGGGTTTTGGAAGTGAAAAGTTAGAACGCCACCAGTGCATTAATGCAATGAAAAATAATATATATATTTTTTTATTTATTTTTACTTATGTGTTAGTTCATATTTTGCGAATTTTTAGTCCATATGTATGTAGCTACATACAAAGTCACTTGTTAGTACATATTAATCCTAGTCCTGGTATAATGCATGACGTTTAAAACTCAACGTTAGATAGACCTGAATTCTCTAATTTTATTGTTGTATGTAACAGCTGTGCATCGGCGCACTGCAGCGATTTTTCTATCTGCTCCATTAGCAATACTGCTTTTTTAGTTGTTTCGCGCATTGCATGGCAGAATTATCTGCGCTGGACTCTACCCAGTGCGGCGACCCGTTCACCCAGCGATGCGTCTCTGCTCACGAACCTTTCGAAAGCTGCGTGCTCTAACTTTCTGTCTGCTTTGTGATGTGCATCCAGATCTGTCTGTGTGGTGTTGTAAGCAATGTTGTGATTTTTGCATGCGGCGTCCAACAAATTCACACCCTTGTCCCCTCTCTCCAATTTTTTCTTGAGTTTGGTACCCGGTCTGCAGTACTGGTAGCCAGGTAAATGCATCTCAAAAGGTAACTTGTTACCTTTTGACAACAGGCACCTGTATGTGTTCTCGAAAAGTTTGGAGCAATCCAAATACCAGTAACTGATGAAACTGTACGATGGTCTGGACATTGCAACGTTCGCCTCGGAAATAAAACCACTCGACGATTGTCGTGAAAATTTAGTCGTTGTGTTCGACGACGCCATCTTGGAAAATCAAAATGAAATTTGCAACTTTTTCACGCAAGGTCGTCACAAAAAAAATGGATTGCTTCTACCTAGCTCAAACGTTTTCCAAAATTCCAAAACAGTTAGTATGCGACAATGCTAATTTCATATGTTTGTTTCGTCAAGATCACACCAACCTCAAGCACGCGTACGATGACTACGTAGGCGGAGACATGAACTACAATCAATTTTCGGAACGCTGCTGCTCTACTTGCTGGAACGGTGACGATTTCGGATTCGCGACGATCGACATGACGAGGAAACCCAACGACGGAAAATACAGAAACAAAATCAACGACTTTCTAAACGTTGCAACGTTTAGAAAGTCGTTGATTTTGTTTCTGTATTTTCCGTCGTTGGGTTTCCTCGTCATGTCGATCGTCGCGAATCCGAAATCGTCACCGTTCCAGCAAGTAGAGCAGCAGCGTTCCGAAAATTGATTGTAGTTCATGTCTCCGCCTACGTAGTCATCGTACGCGTGCTTGAGGTTGGTGTGATCTTGACGAAACAAACATATGAAATTAGCATTGTCGCATACTAACTGTTTTGGAATTTTGGAAAACGTTTGAGCTAGGTAGAAGCAATCCATTTTTTTTGTGACGACCTTGCGTGAAAAAGTTGCAAATTTCATTTTGATTTTCCAAGATGGCGTCGTCGAACACAACGACTAAATTTTCACGACAATCGTCGAGTGGTTTTATTTCCGAGGCGAACGTTGCAATGTCCAGACCATCGTACAGTTTCATCAGTTACTGGTATTTGGATTGCTCCAAACTTTTCGAGAACACATACAGGTGCCTGTTGTCAAAAGGTAACAAGTTACCTTTTGAGATGCATTTACCTGGCTACCAGTACTGCAGACCGGGTACCAAACTCAAGAAAAAATTGGAGAGAGGGGACAAGGGTGTGAATTTGTTGGACGCCGCATGCAAAAATCACAACATTGCTTACAACACCACACAGACAGATCTGGATGCACATCACAAAGCAGACAGAAAGTTAGAGCACGCAGCTTTCGAAAGGTTCGTGAGCAGAGACGCATCGCTGGGTGAACGGGTCGCCGCACTGGGTAGAGTCCAGCGCAGATATTTCTGCCATGCAATGCGCGAAACAACTAAAAAAGCAGTATTGCTAATGGAGCAGATAGAAAAATCGCTGCAGTGCGCCGATGCACAGCTGTTACATACAACAATAAAATTAGAGAATTCAGGTCTATCTAACGTTGAGTTTTAAACGTCATGCATTATACCAGGACTAGGATTAATATGTACTAACAAGTGACTTTGTATGTAGCTACATACATATGGACTAAAAATTCGCAAAATATGAACTAACACATAAGTAAAAATAAATAAAAAAATATATATATTATTTTTCATTGCATTAATGCACTGGTGGCGTTCTAACTTTTCACTTCCAAAACCCGTATACACTGGTATGGAACTGCAACAGCAGATAATAACATGCCAACGTGTTAAACCGCTACAATTGCACCATAACACTCCTCCTGAAGCAGTATTATTATTTCCTCTCTGAGATCGGCGACAGTCGGTTGCCTTTGTTGTACATTTACAAAAAATGCCGGCTTCCACAACAATAACAAGTACATATACTGCCACTAGACGATAAGCTGCGCGGCTTTTTCTTTTGTTATGAACCAGGGCCGGCGCTAGTCATTTTGCCTCCCTGGGAGGTGGCGGCAGATGCCGCTCTATTTCGACCCCCCCCGGTCATTACGCAGCAACGGAAAATTAAAAATCAATATATTCCTAACTAAAACATCAAAATATAAAATAAATAATGAGACTTCTTATACTATTTCAATACTATTCAGCGCAAAAGAATATCTCGCTCGATCACAGTTTTCAATAGGCTTATCACCCATCAAAGCATGGCAATTTTAACACAGAAAACAATATGTATCGCATTAAGCAGCAAAAAATGACAGCCTCCTCTATGCAATTTCTACAAGAACACGTGCCGGAGCCAGAGTTGAAATGATGTTAGAGCTACATAATTTATTTATTTTGAATAATTCCAAAATTATGAAATATGAACAATTTGTTGCTGCTGTTTGCTGCTCTCTTGCCAAAATGCTTTATTGGGATGCTAACACCATGACTGGCTTCCTCCTTCATGAACTCGTGCACGTTGCTTAGAATTTCCCGAGCTTAGCTATGCAAGGTTTTTGATTTCAACTTCGACAGAACTGGAGGCATTATGGAATTTAACGTTCATTAGCAAACACACACTTTTACATACACACACGCAATACACGCACACAACGTCAAACCGGTCAAATACTTAGTATAAAATAAAAAATATGGTGCTTCCAATCCAACAAAACTCACCGCCACTTTACCTGCCTTTTCCTCTTCCATGACAGAAATAGTGCTTCATTATTACAGTTGGCAACACTAGTTACTAGCTAGCCAATAAACATGCACTGCATAAAAGAAGCAAGCACTACGCCGTGCTATATTGCCACATTAGCGTCCCTACCGAACGGTGGGAACCGCGAGCTGGAGCGCTATTCAATTGTTTTCAATGATGTTTGCGCGAGTGTGTCCAGGAATGGAATGACAATATGGCAACAATAGCGAAGGTTATCAAGCAGGGTAGAACACATGATGCTAAGAGAGAGGGAGACGAAACGAAAATTCGTTTCTACGCAACGGCAAATTTACGTGTGTGGCACTCTACCACCATCGTCATGAACACGAAACAAAAAATTGGGGTGGGGTATATAAATAACATAGAGTGAAAAATAATAATAATAACAACATGTCTCGTATAACTGATTTGCCGCCCCAGCTACTATGTAAAATATTTAAACACGCAGTAAACGGAGATTGTGAGGATGTAGGGAAACTTGTAATCATAGCAAGAACGACGCCGGAATTTCGCATCCCTTGTGAAATGGTTCTCAAGGACCATCTTCGGGAGATCGGCAGCCTGAGGTGCGGTGATCTCAACATTCTGCTTTCGGCTGCAGGGGAAAAATTGAACGAGAGGTTGGACAAACTGGACGAGGCAAGGCAGGGAAGAAGATGGTACACAGTAGATTGGTACAAGTCTATGCAGGAGACGGAAGATATCATTACGCACATCATCGCGTTTTCCGAAGCACAAACTTTCTTCCTATGTTAAAAAAATAATAATATATATACGTGTCAAAAAACAACAACTTGAAGTTGGCAATAGAAATATTTTTTCCACACTTAGAGCACGGTTTGGTCGCACATATTCGCTTTCCCGGCACACAAGTACGACAGTGCCTTTGAAAATGTTTACTTGACACAGCAATTTGGCACGTAGGGCAATTTTTTACAGAACGCATAATGCAGAAATTTTTTGGGGGTATGTTATTTAATACCTAATGCTGTGCAATGCAAAATATAATTGTTCACTTTTTTTAACTATTTTCTATTTTTTTTTTTTCGCCAAATTATATGCTTCTAGTCTCCTATACAATACAATATACGAACAATATTGTCAACAGTATCATATTTGAGCAGGTCGCTTGTCACCTAAACACTACAGCTCCCAGGTTGGCAAAATCTGACATGAAAGCAGATAATACGCTTATGCCTTATTTATATGTAATTTTCACGGACGTACAATATTGTCAACAGTATCATATTTGAGCAGGTCGCTTGTCACCTAAACACTACAGCTCCCAGGTTGGCAAAATCTGACATGAAAGCAGATAATACGCTTAAGTCTTATTTATATATAATTTTCACGGACGTACAATATTGTCAACAGTATCATATTTGAGCAGGTCGCTTGTCACCTAAACACTACAGCTCACAGGTTGGCAAAATCTGACATGAAAGCAGATAATACGCTTAAGTCTTATTTATATATAATTTTCACGGGCGTACAATATTGTTAAGAGCGTCAGTTTCCGTAGAGCTCTCTTTTTCCATCTTCCCTCTATAGACCGTGTTAAAAATATAAACATAAACATTGGTGAGGTCTTGCCCGGTCCTCCCGTAACTCCCGGTTTAGGTCAGTCCCTGTTGTTGCCAGTGCAAATTCACCGGCATACGAAGTAAGAAATGAGCGCTTGTTTTAATCAGTTGTGCAACGATAGTCAAGAAAAGCATTTGTTAAAATTCTACTATGAAGGAGTGGACGTCTAGAATCCGTCGAATGATCAACTGCAGAGCAGATTATTAAAATATGACTTGTCTTTGTGGCCGCCAGTTCTATAGCACACTACGTACATACAAGTATATCATGTACGACGAACGTTTATACAGTATATTAAATTATTTTGTAAATGGAAAAGTGAGGGAAAGATAATTCTATAAAACTAATGATACTATTATATGATATAAAGTATGCTTAAGTGAATCTTTGCCAACAAATCTGCAGCTGTAATGACACATAACAAATGCTAGTAAATATATATGCTTTCAACGTCTCCTTTCTGCATAAGAGATTTAGGAAAAATCTATGATATGGCATGCCACTTTCACCCGCACGAATTTACTTCAAGCAACAAGGGAGTTTTCAGACTGAAGCGACAAGTGATATCGGAATTTCGCACAGAAGCATTCGATCTAAAGCAAACAATTCATCAGTCACGCTTGCGCAAATAACAGGCCGGGGCAACACAATGCAAGGTATTGATAAAACGGTCTAGTCCGAGCAACAAGCGACACCTGCAATTTGTCGTTCGGAAGGTGTTGTTTATTTTTTAATGTTGGTTTCCAAGAGAGACGTATCGCTGCAGTCTGAAAGCTTCCTTTCGAACTAATTCACCACGAGAAAATGCACGTGTCGCTTGGACTGGACTGTTGTTTTCTCAGTACAATACATCGTGTCGCCTCGCTCTGTTGTACTCGTATGCAAGGTGAATTGTTTCATTTAGAGTAAAAAGGCTGTTGCTTGTCGCTTCGGTGTGTAATCGAAGCACGACAAGCTGCACGTGTCGCTCAGATTCCCAATAGCGTGTATTGTGCCGCCTGAGACTTGATTTACCATGAGTGGTAAATGCTTATTTATAGACTAAATGGGCCTGTGTCGCTTCGGTTTGAAGCCTCACTAAGAGGCGTGCTTTTCACCACAACACAATACGCAGATAAACGATCAACATGCTTGTAACAAAATGCAAGTCGCAAATATTCTTTCCCGGGTACCAATCCTTTCTCGTTTTGCTTGTATCAACAGGTTTCGTCTGTCTACGTCCTTCGGAAACCTACGAAGTGATACTTGATTCAATAAATTTGTTCCCAATCGAACTGTACAACCATATGCTACACAGCTGACACCCTATTTCCTTGTAAAAAAATCTCCACTTTGCCCTTTCATATTAACGTCCATAGTATTGTAAGCGTAACCGGATGTTCGAGGGGGGCCAGACGAGTGCGCATGCTCCGCAGTAGCTCCGCCTTTAACACCGTCTATACAGTGAAGCTGTAGAAGACACAATTAGCTAACCTAGCATACAACATACTTTCCTAATTAATATGGATATTGTCACACATTCCTCTTATTTTATACTGTTGTAAATGGAAAAGATTATGTACAGTAAATGTTTTGTACATTATAGGGAAAAAATACAAAATATCCCCCAACTCGGAGCCTGCTATACTAACACTCCTTCTGTCTATTGAAAACGAATGTTGCGTGCATGCGGAAATAACACAGAAAAAAAAGCGGATGGAAGCAATTTAAAATCAGTGGGGCAAGGTTAGTATTACGAGAGCGTAAAAACATGTGCTTTCATTCAACTTCGAAAAATAGGAATAAATATGTGCATACAGAACACATATGCTTTCTTTTCACAGTTGTAAAATCATATAAATTGTACATGAAGTAAGTTACGGGAAGGCTCTCTCTTTTATGTCTGTGTATATGTTGTACAATTAGTTACAAATTGTTGTACAATTATTTTCCCCAGTTGTCCAGTTGGAGTTGGGGGCATAACACTGGTACTATTTGTACCCACAGTGTTTACTCATGTATTTTGTTTAATATTTTATTTCAAATTCACTGTCAGAAACTAGTGTTGCCAGTTCCTGGATGTAGGTTTACCTACTCTGTTGGTTGTCACTGTCAAGCTTCCAGTATTCGTACAGCATAAAAAACTATAACCCCCCCTCTCAAAATATATACATTGTATACGCCAATTCTTGCTGTGAAATTTCTATGCTGTTTAACCTAATAGAATTCAAATCTCTGAGAAAGCCAAGTACTAAGCTTTAGCATTCCATATTAGCAAAACCTTTATACGTACGTATTTATAACTTCAATTTACTAATCAAAAAATCCCCCCTAACCAACCAATTAGCACATTTATATGGCCTTCTATAGATGAAGAAGACATAACATTTCCGAGCCAGTATTATTAATATGACATTCTTAACAGGTTAATGCATCAATCTTTAAGCAAACACTTAGGAATATTTGAAATTCAAACAATTCTTGTGACAAAAAACAAATAATTAGAAAATTCTTTTTAACCAAACAATCAACACAAATCTCTCTTTTTTTATAGAAAAAAAAACATAACATTCCTGAGACAGTAATAGTGAACACTGTCGTTTGAAATTAGAAAAAAATTAATCACACGAGCATCATCATCGTCGACATCGCTTATCCTGACGGGATGCACGACATGTTTATCCAACATATAGGAATACACGTTGATTATTAAGCGTTTTCCTTCTGCATCTCGTGCTCATATTTCAAATTTTAATATATCAGAAATAGTCAGCAGGTATTCGATGCCAGACATTACACTTTCAAAACTCAAACTCGTATTGTTTGTAATATCCAACCCACTGTGGATTATTTTTGCAATAAACAGAATACAGTGCAGCCAATATACACCTCCGATTGTTACAATAAGACTTTACCGCCGGGCAAACTGCTCGAAATAGACGCCAAACAGAACACAGCTAAATTGATGATAAATAGCATGTTATTTGTTTGGTTTGCGTTACAATACAGAAATAATAAGAAGCACGCGCGTGCGCGTGTGGCACATCATTCCCCCAAGAGAGGTTTACAAAAATCACAATATATAAACATTTGGCCCCCCCCCCCCCGGGGACTTGGAAAATTACGATAAAATACATTCGCTCACCACTGTTGCCAGCCATAAATCTCTCTCTCTTTTTATCTTACAGCAACATTAGCATCTCTATTTGTTTAGTTGCAGGTGGTTTGCCAACACTCTCTAGTTAATAATACTACATATTATACACACACACACGCACACGCATACTGTGTTGCCATCCATCCATCCATCTTTTTCTCTTTTACGGCAGTATATATTTGTTGCCGGCTCTCCTTGCCCAGTGTATGTATGTTACGCCAGTATATAAATTGGCTAAACCCCTTGCCAAGTAAAAAAAAACTGTAGGTAAATATTAGCGACATTGTCAGTTGTTTAACTCTTCCCTCTCTCTTCCCTCTCTCTTTTTTTTTGTAAAAAAGCTATGGCAAAAATACCAGTAGGTTGCCAACTTTGCTTTATGCACTGTAAAACAAGCTTCAAGCAAAATTGCCAGCTTCTTGCTTTAGGTGGTTAGACCAAAACAAAAACCTTGGTGATTTTTTTTCAAGTAGGTGTTGACAACACTGCGAGCCCCACTTCCGGTTGCAGAACTCTCAAGCAATATTGCCAGCTCCTTGCTTTAGGTTAGGTTAGACCAAGAAAAACCTTGGTGATTTTTTCGAGTAAGAAGTTGGCAACACTGCGAGCCCCACCGAGCCCCACTTCCGGTTTGTGAACTCTCAAGCAAAATTGTCAGTTCCTTGCTTTTTAGGTTAGGTTAGACCAAAAACCTTGGTGATTTTTTCGAGTAAAGCGTTGACAACACTGCGAGCCCCACCGAGCCCCAAATGTTGACTGGGTACCGGGCCACTAGGTCTACTGTGATAAGCTACTTATTCTGATTGAAGAAAAGAAAAATTATAATAAAACAGTATGCAATATTGGACAAAGCCCTAATTTTGAAATTTGATTTGTAAGAAAACCTTGCGTGATAGAGAAAAACGAATTTCATATTCGTGATCAGCATGGCACAAATAATAAAGTTCACCTATTAAACAAAAAACAACATTAAATTGAATTTAATTTGCGGCCTTGTGTTAAAAGTAAAAATAACGGACGTATTTAAACTATTGTCAATTTTATTAACTGATAGTTTAAGAAATACGATGGATCAGGATTAGGTGAAGGTGTCAACAGAGGGGAGTCAATGATGACGTCATCCACAGATATGCTGTCTAAAGAATAGACGACTTAGTTTTCTGTTAATGTAAATTATTACATGCTTTATTATTCGTTTGATTGATTTTTTATTGTTTTTTAGTTATGATCGCAGCAATGGGGTTAAAATGAAACACTACCTCTTATGCCCTTTGAATCAGTTTGGAAGGACGGGGAACGTGCTGTTCGCATTAATACAAGGTTAGTCATGCAAACAAACGAAGAAGGTACAGTATAGTCGACGCGCTAGCTTCGTTAACGACCGGCTGGCTTTGGAGTACACGGAGCGCTCCCACCAGCTGCAACAATCACATTCAACGCACAGTGTTACCACACATCTACTCTTCATATCTAATCTATGCCACCTTGATCCTCCCTCGCACTAGCACCTTCCCACGGTCTCCACGTTAAAGTTGCAAACTACGGCAACAGCGTATCTGCAGTCATGTGACTAAGACTCCACGTGGAGTAGACGAGCAGAATGCTCATTGCGCTCATTGGCTGAATGTTGTGTGTGATTGAATGGAAACAACTCGCTCGTTGTTTAACCCCACCCACGTTCGTGGCCGCGGTTTCCTTCAGTTCTTGGACGTTTGCGAAGTAAACACGTGGATTATACACTAACAATGGGAGTGAGCCTGAGCAGTTTTGTGCAGTGATTTTTCTTTAGTCTCTTAATTTCAACTACAATGAAAGGTTTCGAATGTCATGCTCCATTGGCCTTTCGATTGTTGGCATCTCGGCCAATGGTAAACTATGTCTGGTGTTTTCTTCCTTGTGGTAGTTCCGCTTTGGCTGGGGACTTCAGACATGCAGACTTCAATTTTAATGTTGGATGATTTCAGGCACATAATTGTAAAATACTGTCAGTTTTCGTTGCATAAAGCATACTTTTGCTGACTGTAAATTGAAAAGGAACAGAACAGTCATACCAAGAAGTCTTACAATATAGTTCAAAAACAGGTTTTTGGAGTACATTCATCGCCAGGATAGGTGGAAGAAACACTCTGAGCTCAAAAATGTGCATATAATTATAAATAATCTTCCTATAAAGTACAAATTGTTGAAGTTAAGTTTGGAAGTGGACCTTGGCAAAATTACAACAATTATGAAAGTGGTTCAGGTTCAGGACCAGGTGAACAAAATTAGCCTAATGAGATGAGCCAAGAAAAACGTGAATGGAATTATTTTAAATCTTTTTATAATATCGTTCCTATTCATATGATTTAATTGTAAAGTGTTTCTGAAGATTTGCAATGGCAAGCATCATTCATATTGAGTTACTTAACGTCGCTTTTCTACCTTGTGGTTAATCGCAACGGGGAGGATGGGATAGAGAAAGATTGAAGAAATGGATGGTATTCAATTTGATGTCATCTGCCCATTGCACTGTGTGTAGTTAGCATGTGAGTTCATCTAGTTCCGGCAAACAAACGATCAGCTGTACCGTACAAATGCTGTTGCAACGAAAGTTGCTCCGCAGAACGCACAATGAGTGTCACAAGAATCATTAGAAGCAGGCTACGTTCGTGTATGGCTGATTAGTGGTTAATATCTAACTTAATCCCACCTTATAAGACCGATGTTTTAAAGTGGTGCAAAATGAGGAAAATATCAATCTTTGCTGCAACAACTTTGTAATGTTCCATTTATGTAAAATGTTAATTCAATCAATGTCAAAGCAACATACAAGAGACATGTAAATGTTTATATTTTAAACAATACCTAAAGTAAACATATATTGCTTAAATATATCTGTATTATACTTTTCCGCAAATTTTGCCTCACTAAAATAATTTTAGTAAATAATTCTGCATAATGGTGGGGGAATGTTCTATACCTTCTTTGGGGGGAGTGCGTCATAGTCCTTGGGGCGGATGGGCGTGTCGGTTACCATATTCTACACCCTTGAATTTTGAGATTTTTTTTCATTATGAAGATTATGTGATCCTATATGTGAATTTAAATAATTGGAGCGCGGAAAGAAGTATTTACGACTGTACAGCCGTTTAAAGTTGCGATTTTGTCGTTTGAAATTGTTGAGTCCAAATTTCCCACCGGTTCCGGGCTCCGCCCCTGGGGTAATTGACTTACCGCCCCCTACCGCTACCGCGGCCCCGTCTCCGCGGCCCCGCCTTTATCTATAGAGTCCCTTTTAAAGGCATGTTAAGAAATTGGTCGAAGTCACCTGCCCCCAACACCATTTCTCACTGTTTTCCGCATTGACACATGAAGATACAAAAAATGAAGGCTAAAATTAAACCAAAGAAGGTAACTTACCTCTTTTTACCAAGGCCAGGTATTGAATTGCGGGTCGAAGTTCAATTTGTAATTCCAAAAATGAAGTAACTCCTACGTTGAAAGTCCTTGTTGTCCTTTTCCAGAGAATAGCAACCTCCACTCCCTTCCCATCATAAAAATTAGAAGTCGCAAATTATCCCATCCCACAAGTCAATTAGAAAAAAACCTTCCCTTTACGGCATGCAGTTGCCAAAAAAAAAAAATCCAATTTCTGAAGTCGCATAAATGAAATCCAATGTCTGAAATGTCCAATCCGCCAATATATCACACAAATAACATATCGCAATCGCAAATGTTCCTATTGCACAAGTCAATCATAAGAAGAAAAAGAAAAGAATCAGACTTGCGCCTGTGACATAAATCGATCATCCGAAATCTTCAGACTTGCGCCTGTGACATGAATGCATCATTCGCCATCATAAAGTTGTGAAAAACCTTTTTGACGTTACGCAAGGAATTTTAATTTCATAAAAAACGTAAGTTTTGTAGCACGTAGATCTAAAAAATTACTTTCCGCGCTATTTAGAAACATCGTTTATTATGAAGAACTAATTTTTGTAACGAGAATATTTGAAATGTGCGAAAAATCGAGGGTGTAGAAAAGGGTACCGGAGCCGAGCCATCTTTTGGTTCTAGTTGAAAATTCGCAATATCATGGAAAAATATATTTACTTTTCTCACAGAGCAGTGACGTCAGAGAAAACATCTTTTCAGCAATTTGCACAGTTCAGATAAGGCACGACACTTGGAAAACTATGTATATTACTTCATGTTAATCTGTTAATTCCATGGCAACAATACATAACACACAAGCCATTGTCGAAACAAAGCAATAATTAAGTTTCTGACTTAGTAACGTTCTATCATTTGGAATACAGTTAAATTAAAATATTTACTTTTAAGTAAAATTAAAGCAAATACCTTCAAACCCTGTACAATATACTGGGTATGATTTCACGGATATCACATGGAGAAATCATTGAAGATAACAAGGAACATTTTAACAATGTAAAGGCTCAAATTTCATCTCTGTTACTGAAGGGTAAGGGGAAAAAACAAGAAATGTCCATTTTTTTCGATTTTGAGGTTTACAGCTCATTCTGTTGGTTGGAACTTGTACTAAACAACTGAACAAAAACCACTGGAATGAAATGAGAAATGTACGTGTAAGAGAAGATCGAATATTTGAGGTTCTGTGAAATAACATAGGAAAGATTAGTCTTAAAATGTCGTTTTCTCCAAAAACTGGTTTTGTGACATTTCTTGTTCTTTCCTCTTACCCTTCAATTATACACTATTCTTTGTGCTGCGTAGAGGAAATCATGACTTTCGACGAGGAATAGAGAATAATGCATCAAGTGCGGAAATTGTGTTTTGTGCACTCTTGTTTAAAGTGAGATCGCCCTAAATGCCTGCACGTGACCCGCTGTTGCCGCGTTTACCACAAAGAAACTTGCGGTCAAACATTCAATTAGAAATACCGCTGCCCCTTCTTTTGGACAAGAAGAGGCAACATTAAAATCCCTCCTCCCTGAATCAGCTTGCAGAGAAACAGGATTTTGTAAAAATAATCGTTCTCAAAGACAGTCACGGACACTTCTAGGTTGTAGCAACGCTATTGACTTTCAGTGAGATCCAAGACTGTACAAGATGAGCTATATAATGACATTACAAACATTCTTACAATTAATATATATATTTATCACATAAGAGCAACTCGCAGAACAGGTACAGAACAGAACACTTCCGATGCGCCATTTTTAATCAAAGTGGCAACTTTTAATCATATAAAACAACTTTTTCTATTAACGAATCACTTTTGTTTACTTTCCATTGACTGTTGACGCTTTAGTGAATATACATTTTTCACATATAATATATAATAAAATTAAAATTTACGTTTTGGCGCCAAGGGTCCCTGGTTCGAATCCCGGTCGCCTAGGCATAGGTGGTCTTTGTGGGTGTCTCTTCATCAATTTCATCTTCTGATCACTCATCCTGTCAGAACAAGTGGCTGCCATTGTTGCCAGTGATAGCTACATTTTCTGACTGACCGCCATCATTTTTTAGTACCCTATGGACAACCTGTGTAGACAATAAAAGCAAGCACTGCTCTCTGGAATGTGAGTAATTCTGTGTAATACGTACTTACGGAGACATTCTTAAATCCGAAAACACAAAATATGACGTGTATCGTCTATTTCAGTATTTGGAAAGTTTTTTTTTAAAAAATAAACTGTTTTACAGTACTGGAACTTAACTGTAAGTTACTTTTACAGTTATTTTCTGCTCAAAATGTTCTGCAAATAAATTACGTATAATCGGTGATCGTTAACCGTAATAAAATTAATATATGAAATCTTATGTTTGTTTTGTATATATTTCTGGTACATAATATGTCTTCATAAATTTATTTTATTACAAGTAAATGATGGAGGAAGGAGTCGATTTTGTATCAATGATTTTAATTCGAAAAATTGTTCGTAAATCAACCGCGGTTAAGGATTAATTGATGATTAAGGATTCAAACATAGATGCAAATGAGTTCGAAGCGCTGAGAAGATTAAATTAACTACAATGTGAGGTAGATATGTTGTTGTGGAGTTCTGGAGTTATTGTACCTTATATAATGAGTAGAGCCCGGAAGTTCAGGCATTTATTTTCGTTAAAATAGGCAGGCAAAAAGGCATTTATAATGTGGAAAATAGGCACTAAAAATGAAAAAAAGGCAAAATAAACCGAAAAAAGGCACATTTGGAAGTCGCTTACTTTTATCTATAATTTCTGGCAAAATGTTAAGATCTACATTGGGAAGAGCATTTCAATTTTTCCGTCTTTATTGCACATAACTAACTACAAGGTGTTTTTTTAAGTTCTCAACATTCATTGATAGTCGTCTGTCAGAGACAATGTTTCTCATAATAGAAAATGATCTTTCTACTTCGACAGAAGTTATTGGAGCATACATAAAAGAAGCTAATGTAGCTGGACTCATTTCGGTAACAGCATTTTAACCTTTTAGAATATCACAAATTGTTTTCAATTGTTTGAAGTCCTCATTTGCACTCACTACCCGTTTGCACTCTTCCACAACAGCTGACCCCTTTTCTCCTGGCACTTCCATCATCTGCTGCATAGATTCCTCGTAGATTTTCATGGATGCTATAACTGTAATTGTCTCTGGCAATGCACCATAATGTGCAAAAATAAACTTGAATAGCACAGGAGTTTTTTCACTTCACGAATTGAAGCCGCTTCATTTTCTGGAAGAGCATTTATCACCTCACTATTTTTTTCAAGGTTGTTAGCATAATATATAGCTGCAGATATCCAGGTTCCCCATCTGGTCAAGACTGGTTGCGGAGGTAAACTAAGCTCAGATGCAACTTACTTAAATTTTCGGGTTCGAGAGGGAGATTTCAGAAATATCTTCTTTGTGTTCGAAATCAACCTGTCCATTTCAGCAGTCAATCATGCACAAGGAAATGTTAACCGAAAGGCAATATCCTAACTGAGCATGAAATACATTTTTCTCACACTTCTCTCCTTCAGCAATGTTGAAACATGCATGAGATCAATATTACTTAAATAAGGCGAAAATTATTCACATAATAAACGGAAGAAAAATAAATGCCAACAACGTCTTTTGGGAGAAAAATAATTTATATACACATTTTTTTTAAAAAAAAATGGTCAAATTTCATTGAAAAAGGCAAAAAAAGGCATTATAATTAAAAATAGGCAGTGGGGTCCCAAATAGGCAAAATAGGCAAAATGAAAAGGCTTCTAAAACATTCGAAACAACATAAAAAACGTATATCCGGAAAAAATTTATCAATATATGCAGTAGAAAAAAAGAGGCATTTTGTCAAACTTCCGGGCTCTAATAATGAGGCAACACGTTTTGGAAAAAGCTCATGAGAATCACAGTGGCAGAATTAATATGAAGTTGCTATTGCGTAAAATATATTGGCAAATCTTAACTTAAAGAAAGATCTAACAATTATAAAATAATCTCCATTCGAAAGTTCAAATTCTGTTGTTGAAATCAAGTTAAATACTAAACTTTGACTGATGTGCTCTACTATTTAGAAAAATGTAAAATCTGTGTTACAATTTGATTTAATATTTTTCAAAACTTATAAAATTGTTGACGTTATTGTTTCAAATTGTTATAAGTATTTGTAGTGCCATCTACCGTTTGCTATGTAACTTTCCAAATAAACGAAGGTAACTGCTCCATACGAGGTGTGGCAGAATTGAAATGTGACTGATTTTCTTTTAACCATGAGTATTATAAACTTTACAAATCAAGATTATTTTCTTCAAATAGTTCCCTTGGGCGACGGAGGCGTTGTTTCCATTGTTCGTAGCAGTGCTGGAAGGCTTCTGCTGGAACAGGGGCGATTCCTCCATGTAGGAAGTGAGGAACTTCCTACAGCTCATTTATACTTATTTCAATTTTATATTTATAAATGTAGGTTCGCTACTCAACTGTCAAGAGTCAATGTGCTATCACTCGCTCGTTCCAGATCTGCTGCCGAAAGACGACCACGTCTGTCTTTGCCAGCCGCTGAAGAAGGTATCTCCTCATACTACAGCCAGATGGGCAAGGGGCAGTGAAAGGGAGAAAAGGGGGAGGGGTTGCCCAGTTATACGAGACCGCGAGGAAGCTCCAGTAGTATCCTCAATCAGTGATGCCAACCCTAGCATAATAGTTCTAAACCTAGCAAAATTTGAACTTCGTTGGCACCTACCATTCTGTGTTTGGCATAATGGGAAAATCCAGCATCATCTCAAAAACGGGCGTCCCTGGGAAACAGAGAAATTGAATTCTAATGAAGATATTTTGAGGAAATAATATACATTAAAAACAAATCTCCAGATCTTCATTGTACTTATCCAGCGGACTTGTTTCAAACAAAAGGAAGAATGCCGACCAAGGGAAAGGTTTTACAGGCCATTCCCTTTGTTCATCTTTTTGTTATCCTCCCAGATTTAACAAGTGAGGAACATTTTATAAAAGTAAATCGGTTACACAGTTACCAGTAGTCGAATATTCTTCAACTTTTCTCAAGCACTTTACTGAACCCATTTTATTGTAGGGTCGAAATTCCTAATGTTGCTTAACTATAACAAACAATCAACAACGCAGTTCACCGCTCGAAAATAGCTGCATAAATTGAACTTAAAACTACTACAGTCAGAAAATGATTATGATAATAATAATTGTATAATAATAATAATAATAATAATAGTAATAGACCCTATCATAATTTTATCGCATTTAGCGTAATTTAAGAAATGAAACAGCACTTTACTCTTATCAGGAGGATGGTATTGGCAAAAATGTCCTCAATGCTTACAATTGTGACTGTCATCCTTTTATAACATTCACAATTAAGTTGTATTAATGATAAAAATCTTTGATAAGAAGAAAGACATTTCATTATCACTGTTACTGTTCTAATTATATATTATGGGATATAGTGGAATATATACCAATTCGTAAGTAGATTTCTGTATTTTCTTTCATAAACAAATAATATATTTTTACTAGTTGCTAATACAAAACTAACAGCAACAATTATGGCGACCTTCAGCCAGGATTCGTGAATATATAGTATGGAAGTTATCTTCTGATTGCTTTAAATAATGGATCGGAAGCAACATTCTTACAACTTAAGAACGGGAGTTTTCTTAAGATCCGATGTCGTCGATAGTTTCAGGGAAAATGAAACTATTGAAGAAAATGCTGACCCAGTGAAGAATATTATTTGTTGCAGTAACATTGAAGCAGATTCTCGTCTTGTGAAGTGCAATAGCTACAATAAATGGGAACATTTGGAGTGCAGAGGTTTGACTGTAATGCACTGGGTAATATTTAGCTCTTCTAATGAAAGCTATTTTTGTAAATCTTGCAAACCAGATTTTGATCCTTTTTGTTAAAATCTTATACAAGTACAGTGAATCCAAACTTGGACAAGATTATTGCTGCATTTCAAGTTACGGTTACCCAAAGTTTGCAGCAAAATAATGAAAATCTTCAAGAAAAGTTGCCTCAGAACATGAACATGTGAATTGCAACAAAATAATGAAATGTTGCAAAAGGAGTTGCATAAGGAGTTGCAAAAGCATATGCAACAAAATAATGAAATGTTACAAAGGGAATTACAACAAAATAATGAAATGTTACAAAGGGAATTGCAACAAAATAATGAAAATCTGGAAGAGAAGTTTCAAGCCATTAGAAATGAATTACAGCAGCATAATGTTAGGTTTAACGGCCGGCTTGATCATATTGAACATTCGTTACAAGATGTTGCCCAAACTTTTCAAAATGTTAGCAGTGAGTTGAGGTGTAAATTGGATGAAGGTATTAGTAGGCCTACAATGCACGTCGAAGTTTCAGTTATTCAAGAACACATGAAGAGTCATGACGGAAAGTTGGCAAGGTTGGAAGTCTGCAATGAGGAAATTATGGAGAAATTTACTCAACATGAGGTTAGGTTTGAAACATTAAATGCGGAATTAGATAGAATGAAGATAGTTCAGACTGCTACATGTAGCTCTGAAACCTTGGTAAATAACCTTAGAGATAGGGTTATTTCTTTGGAGCAAGGCAATGCCATCAGCAAGAGTGTTGCTAACGAAACTTTGAATGGAAGACGGGAACTGAGCGAAGAGGATGGAAATAGTAAACAAACTGAGCATGTGTCTTGTCAAACAAATAACGCGAATTCAAATCGAAGATCACGAAATGTTAAATTTCGGGCTAGTGCTCGAAGTGACAAACGTGGTGTTGGTTCTTCCGGTTATGATTCATCTGATATTGATGTACCTGTAATTACTAAACGTAAATCAGGTCAGAACGCTACTTCTTTAGAAACTGATTTTACCTATAGGCTTTCCAATACATCTTATTTGTGGGATCCTCCATCACGTGACGAATCACCTGCTCATTTCACTACACATCCGTTGGCGAATAGGGACTTCGCAATTTCGGAGAATACAAATAGAGTTCATTACAATGAACCTTGTTCTACTAACCATTATGGTTATGGAAGTCCTCTGAATGCCAGTTTTCATAATGAAACTAAGTGTTGTACAACGAAAGTTTATTCAAATAATCCAATTTCACAAATGTGTTTTCAGCATACACCTTCATTTGAGCAGCCATTATATACTGTGGCTGGTAATACAAATGCTACAACTTCAATGAGTCCGATGTTTTGTAATCAAAATTACATTCCCAGAAATGACATTTTGAATGATCCAATTAACATTGCTTCTAAGAATTCTCAGTCTCCAAATTTTGAATCAAACCAGTTTTGTAAACCTGCGCGTGTAGAATGTAATACAAATATTTCTGCAAGAAACCCATTTGGAGAATGCCCGGGTAAAGTTATTCGTGTAAATGAGCTAAGCCAGTTACCACGTTTTGGAGGTGACGTCTCGAAACAATCAGCTAGGGAGTTTATAGACCAGCTGACAACAATGTTAAATTTGATTGGTGTATCTTCACAATATCGCCTGCAAGTTATTCACAAATGTTTCTACAATACTGCAGCTTATTGGTTCAATAGTGAAAGACGGAATTTCTCATCATATGATGATTTTGTGAGCAAGTTTCTTGAACAATTTGCTTCGAATGATTTGTTAGAAAGCCAACTGGCAGTTTTGCGTTCTCGTAAATACAACACATCTTCTGGTTTATCATTAGAAGCGTACGCATTGAAGGTATATTCATCTTATTGCAACCTTGTAGAAAAGCCTAAACAAGCTGAGATAATAAGAGTAATTCTGAAGCAATTGCCAGAAACAGTTTCTAAGAATGTGGGTTGTCACGAAATTTCCAACCTTAAACAATTAACACAAAAACTCAGAACAATAGACTTATATTCTAGTGATAGAACCAAATCTTTGTCACTACCTGGTGATTATATAAGTGGGGAGTACAACTCGAATAGGTTCGAAAAATCTAGGCATTTTGTAAGGCAAGTGTCTATGGAAAATAAGTCATGCAGTGATTCATCTACCCAAACAATAGCTTCAGAGAGACTTATGGGCCAACCAGCTACTAGGAATCCCAGAAACAACTATAGGCAATCTGGAGCTAACCAAGAGAGTTATAAGCAACAAGGTAACGATCGAAGTTTGTACTTTCATAATAACAATCGAAGAACAAACACTCAAAGGAACGCTAGTAATGGCAATAATACAGATGCACCTAGATACAAGAATACAAGATTTCAAAGTCCGACCAATACAGAATTGCGAGGTGACTCCATTAACACTAACTCAGAGATTTCAGCAAGGAACAATGGAAATTTCCGAAATGGAATGAATTGCAATGACATTAGTTTAAATCAAGAATGTTCCTTAGTAACTAATGTTATTAGTGGGAGCCCTCCGAGAACATTAAACAACTAAGGCGGGGAAATGCGCTCCAATTCGCCCTGCCAAAGGATGACCACATGGAGCTTACTTGTAATTATGATCCTTACCTTTTGCATGTTAAGTCTTGTCTCGGTGACTTTAAGAGAGTTAAATATTTAGACGTTGATAAAGAAGATGTTTTACCTGTTGCATTTTTGCTGGAGTGGTTTGATTCAGAGCCTGAGTGGACTGGTACAGATAAAGGAACTCCTACACCTTTACTTGAAGCACCAGAAATACAGGGAAGAATTTGTGACTTGTTTCTTAATTGTTTAATTGACACTGGTAGTCAATGTAATTTGTTGGATTACAAGGTTTGGATCACTCTAAGTTCTTTATTGCCAAGTATGAAGCTGGAACCAATAGAAGGAATTCAGTTGGCTTGTTTCGTTGGCGAGCAACGTATAAAAGTTGTAGGTTTTAAATATGTCATTATGCAGTTGGGAAATGAATTTTTCCACGTAGCTTTGTATGTAGTTAAACAATTACATGCCGATTTGATCTTGGGAGCACAATTTTTGTGGCAGTACAAGGCTATAATTAATTATCGTATGTCTACTGTTGAACTAATTCATTCAAGTGGTAAGGAAGTATCAGCTCCTTTTGTTAAGAATTCCACAAATAATACTTGCTCGCAAAATTCCGTAATTGAATCTTGTAAAACTTTGACATTTGAATCTTCTCATGTTAATGATTCTGCTTATATAGCTTCTGAAGAAGATACCCATAAGAACGTTTATGGCAACGAATATTGTGAAGCTGGAGTTGCTGATAATTTATTTAATTTATTACTGAAGTATCAAGATGTGTTTTCGGACAAACCAAAGGCAGCCAAGGTGGAATCTTATGACATAGAGCTAGATACGAATGAACCTATAGTGGCATCTACGTACCCTATTCCATTCGCTAGGCGAGATGATATGGAGAAAGAATTAAAGAAATGGAAAACGTGGGGAGTTATTCATGAAAGTAATTCTCCATACCGGAACCCTCTCCACATAGTTCCAAAGGCAGGTGGATTGTGGCGTCCTGTTGTTGATTTTAGGAAGCTGAATGAACATGTAATTTCACCCATGACGCAGGTTGAACCTATATCTGAACTTTTGCCTAGGTTGATAGGCGCAAAATTCTTATCGACGATTGACCTAACTTGTGAATATTTTCAAATACCACTGACACCTAGATCTTATAAGTTCGCATCTTTCTCATATCGTGGAATTTTAATGGAATTTCATTCTTTGCCTTTTTTTGGTATTAAGAGTGCTGTTAGTGTTTTCGTTGACAGAATGCATAAAGTGTTTGGCAATGATACTAGTTCATTTCTTATAGTGTATGTGGATGATATTCTCATATTTTCATCATCACTGGAAAGTCATTTAAAACATTTGGACTACGTGTTGAAAACTTTGAAAGAAGTAAATATGTCCATCAAATTATCGAAGTGCACATTTTGTAAAACTGAAGTGAAGTTTCTTGGTCACATAGTATCAGGTCAAACCATCGCTGTAGATCCAGAAAGAAATCTAGCAATAACTGAATATCCTACTCCAACAAATAGAAAAGCGTTAAGAAAATTTTTAGGAATGGTAAATTGGAGAAGAAAATTTGTGGATAAGTTTGCAATGATTGCGGCCTCTTTATACGATTTACTTAGAACGAATAAGAAATGGGAATGGAATGAAGCACATCTCCAGGCATTTAAACGTCTGAAGGAATTGGCGTTGTCGCCGGAGATGTTAGCTCAACCTAACTTGAACAACACTTTCCATATTAATACTGATGGCAGTAAAATAGGAATCGGTGGAGTCTTATGGCAATATTCTGACGATGGTGAAACTTTGATTATCCAGTATGCGAGCAGAGTTTTACGAGGTTCAGAATTAACATATTCTGTGCATGAAATAGAATGTCTTGCCATCCTTTTTTCCGTGGAAAAATTTTCAATATATCTATTGGGCAGACCATTTGTAATACACTGTCACCATCAATCACTTTCTTGGTTAAATTCAGCAAGATCGTTAACTCCAAGGCTTAATAGATGGACTTTGAAATTGCAAAATTATGATTATGCAATTCAGCATGTTAGTGGTTCTGCAAATATGGCCGCGGACGCGTTAAGTATATATCCAATTAAGTCACAAAACAATTTGTTTCCTTCCATTTTATGTAAACTGCACAGATATTGATTTACTTGAAGAAGAATACTTTTTGTATTGGATGAAAGTACAACAAAACGATGAATTATGTCAACGTATAATTTCTATGTTAGGCAAGGGTGATGGCCATTTCGAAATTAAGGGAATATTTAAACTACATAAAAATATATTGTTTTATAGATCTATCAACTCAAATGATTGGAGAGTTTTTGTACCTGAAGCAGCTGTCAAGAAAGTTTTGTATGAACAAAATGATTTGGCTGGCCATTTTGGGTTTTCTAAGCTTTATAAGAAGTGTTCTAAATTCTATTTCTGGCGTAAGATGAGAGGAAGTGTCAAGTCATATTTAAGTGATTGTGTGGAATGTGCAAGGACGAAACAAAAAACACAACATATTACCAAAGAGGAGCTTCACGTGATTTGATTGATTGATTTAGTTTATTTTACTTCGCGTTTTGTGCCTCTTGGCTAATTTGCGAAGATGGGGATGAGTGATGAAATGATGAAATTGATGAATGGACATTCACAAACAACCAAGCCCGACCGGGATTCGAACCCGGGACCCTTGGCGTCGCAGCGCGATGTGCTAACCACTCGGCCACAGGGTCGGGCGAGCTTCACGTGATTTCTTACAAATTACATCAGTTCTTATCTTTAGACTTGATTGTTCAATTGCCATTATCTCAAGGATATCAACATATTCTGACTATTGTAGAATTAACCAGCAAATATGTTATGGCTTATTCTCTCAGGAAGGCAACAACTCGAGAAATGATCAAGAGAATTAACTTAGGTTATTTCCATCATTATCCTATGTGTACAGTTATGTTAACGGATAATGGATCACAATTTAAATCCGGTGAATGGGAAAAATTTTTGAAGTCAATTGGTGTAAAGCATATTCTCACTTCACCATATTTGCTTCATGCGAATCCAATTGAGAGATATAATAAAGAGATCATTCGTTTGCTTAGACTCTTTTGTAAAACCAACCACAGATCTTGGTCTAAAGTTTTAACAAATGTTATAAAATTACTAAATTACTCATATAACGAGGTTGTTGGTTTCACTCCGGCTGAAATTTTTCTACACGAGGAAGTTCTGGATAAAATAACTTCTGTTATTGACTGGCCAGAAGACATGAACGAATTGTCTTGGACAGCTAAATATATTCAGTTAATTGAAACAACTAAACGTTCAAAATCTAGAAAAAAGACTCATTCAAATGCAGAAACCCCTACAATTGTTCAAGGTGATTTGGTTATGGTTAGGAATGATGCAAGAAGTTCTGCCTTGAACAAAACTATCCATAAATTTTATGACTTATATGTGGGACAATTTTTGGTGGAGGAATTGAAGAACAATTTCGTGAACTTGGTGTCTTTAGATGGACAACAGATAAAGTGTAGACACAATTTACAAAATATCAAACCCTTCCACTGTTTATTGGAGAAGAAACACGAGTTGTTGTTGAATGTTAACAAATAGATGAGCAAGGGTAACAACGTAGTTTCGAATTGATTGTCATTCTTTGAAAGATTTGTTATAGTATTAAATGTTGTTTTGAATTTTGAATATTTTAAAGTTATGTAACTGTTCGATGTGTATATTTAAGATCTTGTATCTTTTTAAGCCACCAAAGTATGATGTCTATATTTTCATCACCCTAGGAGGGGAGGTTATTGTGACTGTCATATTTTTATAACATTCACAATTAAGTTGTATTAATGATAAAAATCTTTGATAAGAAGAAAGACATTTCATTATCACTGTTACTGTTCTAATTATGTATTATGGGATATAGTGGAATATATACCAATTCGTAAGTAGATTTCTGTCTTTTCTTTCATAAACAAATAATATATTTTTACTAGTTGCTAATACAAAACTAACAGCAACACAATACAGGCAGGGAGGGCCAGCAGCTAACATTAAAAAAGCAATGGCTAGTACACTGGCGAACTTTAAAAAAAGGTGTCCCTCCTCTCAGTTAGATTGGAAGCAACAAACAAAAACCGATATTGAAGTGGAAACACTCCATCGTCAATGCCGAAACTCTATTCAAGATAAGGAAGAGCTGCACAGTTGTCAGTCGTGAACTCCACACAAAAGAGCAATGTTAACCATGAGTCATCAAGGAATTAGCACAGCGTTTCTTTCTGTGGTCATTCGGCCTCGGAAGAAATATTTGTTGTCCATTTTGAGCTTTCAAGAAATCAGGTTCTGAGCTGGCGATTTATTTCCTTCATGAATGAAAATAGGTTGTTCATTTTTTCGTTTCTTTTCTCTCTTTTGTCATTAGCTCTAAAACAAACATAAAAAGAAAACGAGCAAAGAAGGTCGTTTCTTACGGCACGTGACAGGCATATGTGGTAACTTTGCTATTTTTACGACCATATTATATCCCTCTTGTTTACTTTCAACGATAAAGACGAATGTTGGAGTGACCAGAGAAAATGAACGAACACAATAAGCTCTTAAATATTACCCACGCTTCGAAAATAGATTCCTGCCCCAGTGGCAGAGTGGTTAAAACATCACGCTACGACGGCAGGCGTCCCGCATTCGAATCCTGGCCTGGGTATGAATTTGTGAGTGTCCATTCATCAATTTCATCATATCGTCACTAATCCTCATATTTGATTGAGTTTGATTGATTGAGTTTGTGTTTGTGATCCACTTTATGGACAGTAAGGCTAATCGAGACTTGATCTACAGTTTAAAGTGGGATCCGAACCACTATGTGCCCCCACCGGGTATCGGACCCGGGAACCCTTGTTCACAACGATGCTACCACTGCGCCATCGGGGAGGCCTCCCCCATATTTGCAATTTAGCCAAAAGTGGCACAAGAAGCGAAGTAAAATAAAGCAAATCAATCAATCGAACATAGGGTCTCCGGTTTCATAGAGCAGTATACAAAGCACTCGGCCATGTAGACCCTCAAAATTGAAATAATAAGTGGAACAAAAAACCTGATATTAGAGTATTTTAAGAGTTTAGGCAGATTAACAGTTCACGTCAACCTACAACAATTTCACCTGTATTGTGTGATATATGGTTCTGCCCTAATATAATTGAACGTGCTCTTGCCATAATAGTTACACATTTCCGTCTTGCAACACACAACCTCGACTCGGCACGATATGTGCATTTCCTTGCCCCTTTTCTGTATTTTTTCCTATTTAGGATATATTACGTTGCCTTTTTGCCTCTTGGTTAATCGGTGGCGATGAGAATGATTGACCAATTGATAACATGGATGTGATGGGGCAAACATGCCTTAATCATGGTTCGAACTTAAGACCTCTGTCTTCAAAGCACGTTACAATCTGCCACGTGTGTCTTTTCATCTCCAGTCACCATTAATTTCAAGAGGTAGAAAACGACGTTACTCAAACAAATTGTATAAATAATTTTCATGACCATAAACATTTGTTGCACTTGTTGAGAGAAATCCATACCCTCGTAACGTTATAAGTAAACGTCGACCTAGTTGATGTCCCAGGAACCCTTCCTTGCACGAAAATCACACTGTGTCTACAGGATTTACGACTGAACGCTTACTAAAGTAATAGAAATGTGCATCCCCATTTCCATTAATCGTTCACTCTTCGTATATTCTGAGGTCAGCTAATTCGAACATACGACCACACTGCCAAAAAAAACTGCAGTGTCAACAAAGTAATTACTGTATATTTATATATTTTATTTTTGGTAATGGAATATTTTTCCCTTCAGATTCTTATTTATGTTTGTTTGGTTTATTTTACTTCGCTTTTCTGCCACTTTTGTCTAAAAGCGACGATGAGGATGAGCGGTGAAATGATGAAATTGATGAAGGGACAGTCACAATGTACACCGAACGAACACAATGCCAAGGTGGTGTTTAAGCAAGCTGTGTTAACCACTCTACCACGAAGGCCGGAATCCTTTTCAGTTAGGAGAAACCGTTCCTTGACAGCGAACTAAGAACAGTTAATATGCGTGACGTCAGAGTTATAACATTTTAAATTTCTAACAATCAATTGGGATTTAGTCTTAAACATTTTTTTGCCTACATAAAAACTTCCACACATTTAAGATCGTTTACACTAAGGACAACAGCGTTAAAGTCTATGCTTTAAGGAATGATTAAGCACACTATGATGACGGAAAATAATAATTCACATGACTATATTCATGCATTTCATCGGTGAAACTTTAATTTTTGTTCAGGAACAAATATTGAAAAACGCAGGGACACAATGACCAATTGATTTATTTATTTTACTTCGCTTTTCTTCCACTTTTGAGTAATCACATAGATAAGGATGAAAGGTGTGTTAAGACGAAATTTGTGAAAGGCATTCACAAACGTAGGACACAGCCCAAACTTCACAGACCATTATACTGGCCTTGTGGCTAGACGCCAGATCCTCGTTGGTCTGCAAAATATACTCCATTGTCACAATGACGTAAGCATTCGTAGAATAAATTTGTATATAATTTTTCCCCCTCCTCCCCAAAAAAGTGAGCTAAACTAGTGCGCATTCTGTGATATGTTCATTATTTCTCAGGAACCACTCGTGGCCTTCAACTAGTTTATCCTGATAAAACTGCGGGTTAGGATGTTAACGGATACTTCAGGGACAATATCCAAAGAATACTGTCACATACGCAGAATGCAAAACATTTCTATTTTCTCATTTCTACTATAACCCTGGCGAAAAAAAGGCGGTTGGAGCGTGGTGCTGATCGTATCACCTCCAAAATGGCCGAGCTCGAGAATATGCGGTGCCCTACTGCCACATCCCCTAAATGTGCCTTCATGGCACGTTGCTATACGCACGAGGAACTTTACCTAACCTTTGTTACTACCAACTACTCATGCCAGGAATTTTGATATTTTTTATACTTTTTTATTTGCCCATTGCTAACCTGGTTCATTCCCAGCCATAACAGCAATTAGTCGATGCAATAAAAATACGCCAAACTTAAAAAGAAACGGGTGTCGGCGTGCGCGCGCGAACGCACACACACATACACAGAGGGGGGGGGGGAGTAGGAACACAAAAATCTTCCACAAACTGCCCAGATCATGACAAGACTCCAACAGAAAGCTTTCCGGAAACAAGTTTACGTGCGCATAAGGTAGTGATGGCCTTGTCTGCAACTGCCTTCCCCCACTTTCTTATCCAATACAGGAGTAATAACGTGTTTCCAACTACCTTCCAATCTAGCTAAGAGGGGGAAGACCTTTTTTTAAAGTTCACCAGTGTACAAGGTACACTACACAAGCGATACGTGCGATTGTGTAATTGAACGCATATTCAGCGGCGGCGCCAGCATTAATCATTTAGGGGTGCTGAGGGGGTGCGGAATTAAAATTAAGGGGTGCGATGTTGTAAATAAAGAAAACATGAATATGCATGCATGTTTTAGCCACTAAACCATATACCAATCAGTTGTTAGGCATTTATGATAATATGCCAATGAAACTGAAAAATACTATACTGAACGCAACTCCTACTGGCGGCTGAGAAACAGCGAATCAGCGATCAGTTGAATTTTCTTCGACTGAGATCGGGCGTTTTCGAGTAACAAGGTACCGAACGTTGTTAGCGTTGGGTCCACCACATGTTGCCAAACGTACTGTAGAGCGAGAAAGAGTCTTCTCTGGCAACAGTATTGTCAGCCCGAGGAATCAGCGGGGGTTTATAGTAGAACTGCACACGCGGTCCTGAACGATGAAGTTTCCGGAAGAACCACCCACAGGTCGGAATGCAGGCGGACACATAGCCATAGTAGCAAAAATAGAAGTACGCTTGGCAACGTTGATTCGGGAGAGCAATGTGATCCCTTCAGCTTTTACTTCGCAACTGAGTTTATTGACACCCATCGGACCCCACCACCGAAAATAAATTGGGTACAGGATGCACCAGAAATAGCCATCAAGGTCAACCGCCTGTTGGAGATCAACTGCGATCAGTAAAGCGACTTCCTTCATCCTTGCATGATTTCAGCACATCAACGGTGTTCGGAAATTTGAAAGGAACAGCTTTTTCAATAATTTCCACGGGGAAGGGGGCAAAACAAACAAGGCATACTTTCCTCCCTAATAGTGTTGCTCTGTAGGATAAAGAAACGCTCCTTTAATTTGAAGTTATCATGTTCTTCCCACGCTCGTATAATAGGTTGTAGCCCCCTTCTTCCTCCTGAACTCCATCGCGACATCTGCATTACGTCTTACACTCCAACAAAGTGGTCACGGAATGTTACCATTCAGACACACGTTACAGTCTTATTGAACTATGAAGTGAAATACAAAATAAAATTATTCTTGGCTGCAAAAACATCCTTTTTAAATTTTGAAATAAGAGTTTTTTTTATTTTTATTTAAAGTCGGTTTTGAAGTGGGGGTGCGGAAGAAAATTAAGGGGTACGGAAGCACTCCTTCGCGACCCCCTGCGCATATTCGAAAACTTTCTTCCGTCTGTTTACCATAACATCCTACACCAACGAAAATCAAAGAGTCGCCACTGTGCTGGAATGCCCTTTAACTCGTCGGTTACGCTCTTCTGGATATTATCCAAAGAACTAAAATGGCGCCCTTTTAAGTGGCTTTTGAGTCGGGGAAATAGAAAGAAGTCTCAGGGAGTGAGATCCGGCGAATACGGGGCCTGAGGAACCACAGGAAGGTTTTTTTCTGCCAATCATTCAATGCCGTGTGACTGCCGTGTGACATGGGTCATTGTCGTGGTGTAGCATCCAAGTGCTAAAATTTGATGGACGATAAACCGATAAACTCACTGCTGATCATTCTCAACGTCAATTGATGATCTGACCTAACAAGAGACCTCACTCTTTCCAAATTGTCGTCCGTTTTTGAGGTTGAAGCTCTTTCCTCACGAGGTTAGTCTTCCACTTGTTTTCGACCTTCTAAGAAGGACTTGTGCCATCTGAACACTTGTGCCCTGGATAGGGAATGTTCTCCATAAGCCCTTTCTAAGTCACAGTAGCGAATTCGCCAAGCTTTACACAAAATTTGATGGCAAAACGTTGCTCAAACTTTTTGCCAATCCATATTCGTAACGCACCTCACAAACACAACTTCACTTCAGGCGGTCAACAATCGCGTAGCAACTGTAGCAAGTTCAAACTTGTACTGAGTCAAGGGCAGAGATTAACCTAATTGCCATGTGAATGGGAAGGCAGTAGCTTTGTCGATTCGTCCGCAGTGTTGCCAGTCTCATTACTTTTCTGCAATACGTATACATCGTATATTAGCTAAGAGGATTAAGCAGATTATGTTGAAGGTTAAAACGAAGATTTATGTGAGGATAATCCCATACAGCACACAAATATCCAGAAGACATATAATGAATATCTTCTGGATATTCGTGTCGAAGTTCTGGATATTCATAAGATATCCAGGAATGCCCTGCCGACATCCATTGGACATCCCCTGGATATGCACGTCCAGAGGACATGTCCATATGCACGTCCAGAGGACATGTCCATATGCACGTCCAGAGGACATCGATAGGATATCCAGGAAGGATATTATTTAGATGTTTTCTTGATATTTTTGGATATGTTTTGGGGATTCTGTGAATCACACAATGTCTAATGTCCAAAGCACATCCAAAAATATCCAGAGTGTCTAAATCGTATCCTTCCTGGGTATCCTATGGATGTCCTCTGGACGGACATATGGATATCCAGGCGATGTCCAATGGATGTCTGCTGGACATTCTCTCGATATACAGGACGGGATAAAATGGGATATCCCATGGACGTCCTATGGATATCCAGAACTGAGTATCCAGGTCGAGATAACCTACGGACGGACGTCTAATGGATATCCATAATGTCCTATGGATATTCCTTGGAGATTTGTGCTGTATGGGATTAAAGTTTCTGGGCTCCTCCTTAGCTAAATGGTTAAGGTTCCAGGACTCGCCTATTCGTGCGAGTGGTCCCAGAGATATCTGGCGTTGACCCAATGTCGTGAGGACCATTGGGACACTACTTGAAATGACGAAGTAGCGGAATCTGGGATCGAAACCAGAAAACAGCGGCGACGGGACATGAAGCGCTGACCAAGCATCTCTCCGTCAGGCCCTGGCTCTTAGAGATGTTGCGCCATTGAGTAACAAAAAAATAAACTGGTTCTTTTCACTGGTGCGACATTCAGTATAGTTAATTACAAAACTGGGTGTTCAATGTCGAACTATTATTTTACCTACCAGTCCTTCACCGTGGGGTCTAAGGACTCCGACTGAGGGACGGCATGGATTCGAGTCCGCCTGGGTTTAGTGTCTGGGTTCTCCAGACGCCTAGGCAGGATTGTGGGACAGAGACTGACAGTCGGGAGATCAGCCTAGGCCCTTCAAGGGCTGTAGAGACACGGGTTATTACTATTACTTAACAAAGTGGTAGTTTTTACTCATGCAATAACATTATCTATCATAATTCTATTATGTTTGCTTTTCATTGAATCTTGACGCTGTATTGAATTTGTATTTTTTTCCTTTAACCCTCGGATGCATGTTTGGGGTCATTTTGACCCCACTGTCTGATTTTTTCCTGGTATTATAATAAAATCTAAATAAAAAATTCTGATTTTCTGTGACATCTTACCATGCTACTTCAGCTATAGGAACATGTATAAATAAATTTCTTACAATTTATTTTTAATTATATTTTTAACGTTTTTTTAACAATACCCCTCCTTTCCATGTGTGGGGTCATTTTGACCCCAGCTTGAAAACGGCAGGAAAACATTCATGAAGGGAAATTGATCCCAAATATTATGTTCAATTATGCCCAAACTAAACGCAATCATCTCAAGGTCAACCACTCACCCTGCCATGACTCACTGCAAAGTGCGCATGTGCAGATGTATTTGGTGCGAATCGAGGATAAACAAGCCACCAGTTATTGTGTAACGAGGCGGCGTGTGAGTCGGTCGGTATTTCTACAATTCGTCGTTTAGATTTCATTGTTGCGTACCAAGAGTTGCCTACAGCGTCTGGTAGGTCGTCGAATTGTGTTTGTGACCATGTAATTTCTTAGTGCTGTTTTGTACCACTCTAAAAGCGTCTGTGTATTACATTGAAAGTGACACTGACAGTAATGACCACAAGACGATTAACTCTGAATAAAATTCACGAGCTGCTAGAAGAAGACGATGATGGTGTTGCCAATTACACGTGCAGCTTTGACGAAGAGGGTGGTGTTACAGAAGCGGAAGAGGTTCCGAAAGAGAGCAGTGATGTTGAAACAGACATAAAGCAGTGAAGACCGTGAAGAGGATGATGCAACAGATGACCAAGAATTTTTCGGCATGATCTCAAAGAATGGAATTCAGTGGAAAAGCAAGTCGTCAAGCTCTTATCAGACTGCTGCACACAACATCATACGAGAACCTGCACTTACCAATATCAAGACAAGACAGCCTTGCACATCACATTTGGCCTTCCATGAAAATGGGACCCTGGTAAGCTACGTGCCGATGAAAAACAAAAATGTCATTCTACTCAGCACCATGCATCATGACATACATATTGATGATGATGATTCTAAGAAGAAGCCAGAAATCATAGAGTTTTACAACCAAACAAAGAGTGTAGTGGACGCCATGGACAAACTGGTTCAAACATACACCTGCAGAAGACAGACACGTCGATGGCCAATGGCCCTCTTTTATAACGTAATCAATGTAGGCGTTCTTAATGCATACACATGCTACTTGTCACAGCATTCTGATTACAATTGAGGCGTCAGTCACAGACACCGTATGTTCCTTATCGAGTTGGCGAATGAGTTGATTCTTCCTCACATGCGGGGGAGGTGCCAAAGCTTGAACCTGAAGAAACCAGTAACCGGCGTCAGTCACAGACACCGTATGTTCCTTATCGAGTTGGCGAATGAGTTGATTCTTCCTCACATGCGGGGGAGGTGCCAAAGCTTGAACCTGAAGAAACCAGTAACCGGCGTCAGTCACAGACACCGTATGTTCCTTATCGAGTTGGCGAATGAGTTGATTCTTCCTCACATGCGGGGGAGGTGCCAAAGCTTGAACCTGAAGAAACCAGTAACCGGCGTCAGTCACAGACACCGTATGTTCCTTATCGAGTTGGCGAATGAGTTGATTCTTCCTCACATGCGGGGGAGGTGCCAAAGCTTGAACCTGAAGAAACCAGAAACTTTGCGGCGTAGTAAGGCAGGCACGGAGACTGGAGGATAGATCTTCAAAGAAAAGAGTAAGATGCCAGGTCTGCACAAGACAAGAGGACAGGAAGACGACGGAATGTTGCAGAAGATGTGGGAAACCTGTGTGCAAGGTCCACAGCAGTGTGATTGTGGTGTGCTCAGAATGCGAGTGAGATGTATTTAATTGCCATGAGATTGATTGATTGATTTAGTTTTTTTACTTCGCGTTTTGTGCCTCTTGGCTAATTTGCGAAGATGGGGATGAGTGATGAAATTGATGAATGGACATTCACAAACAACCAAGCCCGACCGGGATTCGAACCCGGGACCCTTGGCCATGAGAGGCCGGCACATTCTTCTTTTTATTTATTTTATTATTATTTTTTAAAATTTATTTTCTCTAGAAAAAAGAATATTTAGTGCTGTATTGTGTTATCTCTAAAATACTGTTTCTCAGGTCAACTGAAGTTCTGATAATTGCGAGCGAAGTGTAACTACCATTAATATGTAGAACAGTGAATTGTCAATACATTGTTAATTTTTTTGGGGGGTTAAATAATAATAATAAAAGTGTAATTGTTTCCTATGTTATATTCAGAGAAATTATTGATCAATAAAACCATATTAGCTGAACTATTTACTCTGTCGTACTTATTTCAATGCATAATTGCATTGGGGTCAAATTGACCCCACATGTGTAAAGTTGTAAAAAAGAAGTGACATGCATCCGAGGGTTAAAATATCTAAATCTTCATAATTTCGTTCTATAATTAAAAGAATAGTGCATAATAACTATTTTTGATTGAAATGTTTGAACACAATATTTGTATAGTAGGCTACTTCGTTTAGAATATGATTTCAGTAATTTTGAACACTTTCAAGTATGTCAAAACAATACATGAAATATCAGATTAGTTGCTTAATTGGAAGCACCAGAGCCCTTTAAACTCGTAAAACCTGTACAGTCGTGAAACACATGACTCGTGCTCCAGCCACAACAAACAGCTGGGTGCTACGAGGCCTCCAGAAGAAAATTTCAGGAACTGGTTTCTTGACAAGAGCTACTCGTAAGGAAATACTATTCTTTCGAGTGATATTAGAGTCATTGTCAAGAAGGTTCGCTGAAATTATGGTTCTCATCACAGACCACATGCCACCCGTTAATTGCTTAAGTCCAGTTCATGCACTGGACCTACAGATTAAAATGGGATCCGAACCAAATGCCTCTCTATTTGGTATTGAATTCGGAAGCCTTTCATTACATGGCGAAGACGTTACCACTACGACATCAGAGAGGCAATGGAACCCCTTGAGAAAGAGATAAGCGAAAATTGCTACGTGACAAACCATATTTGCCCGTAAATTTTAAAAATAAGACAATATTTTGTACTGACAGTTTCGAACCGTGGGAGAGGCGTATATTTTTTGTACCATCGTCCATTTCACGAGTTTATAATTCTTCCTCACCGACACGAGTAACGCGAGTGGTAGAAGAAAAGCGAAGTAAAATAACTGAAACAGAAATAAAAGGAGAAGCAAAATAAATTTTATTCATAATATTCTGCAGTCACTTGAGTTGTATTCACGGGATGCTATCTTTAAAGAAAGCCGTGGTCTCTTCCTTGTCTTTTTCGCTTTCTTTGTGCTCTTGCTTCCCCCGTCACGATTGGTCTAAAACTAATTAATGCGACGTTAATTAAACAATCCAAACAACGAAACAATGCACAATCAACTGCACAAAACAACATTCCAATTGTTTTCGAATCGGAAAACAATTGAGATGCTGTAAAATGACTTAAGATGCAGTAATAAAGTGCAAATTTGGTACCGTATAGAATTAAATCGGTGGAGATGTTTGATTTGATTGGATGTTTGTTATTTAGATTTGCTATTCTTTCACTTTTGGCAAATAGCGACGATGAAGATGAGTGATGCTTTGATGAAATTGATGAAGGGACAATTACCAAGGACACCCACGCCCAAGTCGAGATTCTAACCAGGGACCCATGGCATCGTAGCGCGCTGTGCTAACCACTCCTCCATGGAGTGGACATTATACCATATTTTGTGTGCTCTATCGGGATCAATCAATGGAATGAATAGGCATATTATATGATTAATAAATTTATATCATAATACCACGTCATATTATTCGGCACGAAGTAACATCAGAGACATTCAATCTTGCATTTTTGCCTTTCAACTAATTCTTTGAATTCAGGTTAATCACAACAATAAGATAAATTATGAAGCAAATGATAGTGAATGTGGGATATTAACAGTTATTACGAATTACCTGACAGAAACAACATTAAGCAGGCTCGGTGGTCAAGCTCATTAAGTGATTGACATTCGATATCGTCGCCAAAGTTTCTGGGTTTGAGTACCGTCCTTGTCGGGGCTGTTTGACTATTTTGTCATCAATTTCATGTAATGGTCACTCGTCCTTATCGTCGCGATCATCAAACAGGGAATAAAAATTATAAAAATAAATACGATGGAAGAGTACTTATTTCATCTCTCACCTCCTACAAAACCGGAATATATAAAATACATGTATATTCATTCACATACATTTTCGATTTCTATATTTAACTAATCGAGACCGAGAACGGGAGAGCAATTTTCAATTCGACAAACCGAGAGACGGAGACACTGTCAAGTCTCGTTTCTTCTTGGCACCTCCGTAATCGAGCTGTTCTGTTTGTCATTGGTTTTGTATTGGCAATTATTGTCATTATTCTTCCCCTGCAGGTAAACCATAACGATGAATTATGATGAAATGAAGCAGATAAAAGGGCAAGAACAAGAAAGTCATGCTTGTTCGGGACTCCAACCCAGAACCTTATGTAACGAGATTTGAAATTCTGGAGAAGGCGTCCGTGTTTCGCTTGGTTTTCTCTTTCCTCTACTTCTCTTATATTATCATACATGTATAATAAAAATGGATCTGATACGATATGTTGCGATTCATAATTGTGCTGGTTAGATGCTACAGATGTGAACTCCAACCTGCAATATATTATTCCCTTGTGTTTCGTATGTGGTTGAACATGAAATTTTCTTACACTGTGACAATTTCTTTCTTAGTTTTGGTTTGGTGCACAGATATGCTAATCTGGACTGGACCTTCAGTTTAAAGTAGGATACTAACCACTATGTGCATCCACCGTGTATCAAACCCGGGATCCACTGATTACAAGGCGACGACGTTATCACTACGCCTTCGAGGAGGCTCCATGACAAAATGTTATTCATTCGATCTCTACCATAATTTATTTCAGCATTTACATTTTCGTTTTCTTCTTCTTTTTCCTTTTGTTAACTACTCTTATACAACTCTTTTTGCGTCTTCGAATTTCTTCTTGTTTCAGGAAAAAATCATACATGCAGGCTGTATAAAAATCCCCCGTTCAAATAGATAAAACGTTCACTCTCGAGAACTAATTTACATGTTTATCACTAACGTAACCATTAGGAAACTATTGAAATGTTAACTGATATAACTGCAGATGAAACAATACTTACAGCCACTAACGAAATATCTATTCTTATGTAGCCTCACAGACAACAAGTATCTGGTGAGTCATTCACTCTTGCTGACTACGGGCGAAGGTCACTGAACTAAAGGGTGGTGGCAAGCAAGCAGGCTTCTGCTCTACCAAAGACGAGGTCACGTGTTCCAGTTATCAATGGCGTACGAAATAAGAGGAACACAGCTATCTGACGTATATTTTGGTCCCGTCATTGCACGTAGAACACTTTATCGTCGTGGTCTTGAAGTTCCCTCAGGGCACTCCTACGTAAAGGCTTCTCAGCTAGAAGGATATCTTCCCCATTGAGTGGAGGAAAAGTGGGTGCTTATAGAGGTCATTCAACTTTCGTATTCTTCTTCTTTTCAGAACGCGTACTGTATCGTCGACTTAATCCAATCTATCCATTATAGATTTTAGGTTCTGTTTCTGTTCGGTAATTTCACATAGTCTTCCTGCTTATGTTATTCGCGACGAAGGTTCTGGATTCGATAATCTGGACAATAACGGGAATGTGTTGGTTGGTTGATTTGGTGTCTTAAGTCCCCTTTATGTCCTGTTAGGCTAATCGTGAATGGACCTACAGTTTAAAGGGGGATCCGAACCACTATGTTCCTCCACCGAGTATCGAACCCGGGATCCCTTAATTACAAGGCGCCCACGATCCCACTGCGCCATCGGGGATTGTGTTCGAAACGAATGAATCAAATTTGAGTGATATGATATGCAACCATTGTAAGACTATTGAAAGAAAAGCTATGGGAACCTGCCAGTTTTTCTACTGCAGACAGGAAACCATAAACATGAAAGAGAAGCTTATATTCTATGAAACCTGACGCTATGTGCTCGAATACTGGCTAAATATAATCCATAGAGGCATAGCAACGTTAAACAACCTATTATATGATACATATAGGTTTAAAAAGGTCGAAATACAAAGATTGTGTGCGCCTCACTGATGGCGTAGTGGTAAGGCCTTGTAATCAAGGGGTCTCGGGTACGATACCAGGTGATAGCACATAGTGGTTCGGATCCCACTTTAAACTGTATGCAGTTCAGATTAGTCTATCTGTGCCGGTAACGCGTCTGACTACCATGCTATAGGCCCCGGGTTCGATCCCCGGCCGGTTTCAAGCCCGGGAACTTTTCTAACGTTGGAAGCGGCCCCGGCGCCCACCAGCGTCGAATGACATGGGTACCTGGGGGGGGGGAAACCCTGGGGGTAAAGGCGGTCAGGGGTGTGATGCTGATCACATTACCCCCACTCACGAACGAATCAAGAAAGTGTGGGGCGTTACCCCTATACGCCTTCATGGCGTAGCGCTAAGCACAGGTGAGCACTTTACCTTTTTTTTTTTTTGCATAAAGTGGACTTACAACAAAATTTAAACTTGCGATAAAGATTATGATAAGGTATTAAAGAATTGGGTCTAACACATTTTTTTATTGTTTACCAATGACATTGTTAACTAATATTCTTAATTTCAGTTTCAAGATGAAATCGGCTACGAAATAGAAGGAGTGGGTTCATATTTCTGTTACGAAATTCCACTTTTGTAGTAGACCTTTGCCACACTAAGATGTGACATAATAAACAAATCTGAGACACTTTCAAAGTATTCAATTGCTATCAACGTATTTGGGAACAATCTTTCAATATAATACTTTTTTGGACCCGTCAAATCATAGTATTTAATTCCTGTTTTAGCAGCTTTAAGAAACCTGATTTGGGTGGGGGGGATTACAAATGCCCTTTCTGCTCCCGTCAAGTTACGCCTATGACGAACAGGAATTCAAAGTAAAAGACTGTCCCGACTTAATCGGGAGACACGTCTGATAGATTTACAATTGGGAAAATCATAATTAAGCGTGTAGTTGAAAACAACCTCTTTTCATATATTGCATGCAGCTCTACTTTTTCTGCAATGTGGATCAAGAACTGGGGACGTGGAGAAGCACAACACTCCACGTAACCAATAGTCACGTGACCCTCTTTGCTTTCCTGTCATGTTGACCTTCGCGTGGAACACATTTCTCGGTGTTAAGACAGGCAAAATCACCCGATCATCGAAGGGTGCAATATGTGTTGCCTATCCTCCTGCATTACTTGCTCCTATTAAAGCCTTATGGGGAAGAACTTTTTTCCATGACTGTACGTGACCAATATTCTTCAGATATTTGTCTGATATTTAGAGAATTGAGGACTAAAAGTGGTAAACGTTGTAAGTGCCAAAAGCGAAAGTGTTGGGAAGTCGCATCGTTCAGCACATCAGCCCGTACGAATGTTCACACCAGTGCCTTTTTACACGCCCTTTGAACTACTTAGAGGGCTACCAGCTACTTTTCACGTTTACTACATTATCAAGCATGGCACATGTCACAGTTTAACGTGGAAAACGGTGTTTGAATTCTTGTGGCACTTACAGTATTTACCAATTTTAGTCTTCAATTATTAAAGAGTTCGTAGTTGTTTGGATAGCAGAACTCTCTTCTCTCACACTCTCCAGTTTGTTTCTCTTTCCCTTATCTCGCTGTCCCTTCTCTCTATACTGTCTCATTCTGTCTCTCTCTTTCTCTCTCCTTAATCTCTCTCTTCTTTTCTCTGCCTCCTTTTTATATCTCTCTGTTTTCCCTATCTTCCTTCCACTTCCTTTTCTCTTTCTCTATATTGAAGTGCTCTCTTATGTCTCTCAATTTTTTCTCTCTGTCTCGCTCACACACACACACTTTCTCTCTGTATCTTCCACTTCTGTCTCTCTCCTGACGCTCTTAATAGCACATCCATTTCTCTCTCTCTTAGTCTTCTCTCTCACCCTCTCTACCCTCTCTGTTTCTTCCTTTCTCTCTCTCTCCCCCCTTTTTCTCTGCCTCCATTTTCTGTCTCTCCCTCTTCCCTCTCTTAGTAATATATCTTTTCTCATTCCCTCTGTTTAACTGTTCTGTCTCTCTATGTCTCTATCATTTCTCTATTTCTCTCTCTCTCTCACACAATCATTCTCTCTCACACATAATCATTCTCTCTCTCTCTCTCTCTTTCCCATTTTCACTCTTCTCTCTCTCTCTCTCTCTCCAATTTTCACTCTTCTCTCTCACCTTCCTTTTTACCCCCTCTCTCTGTCTCTCCCTTTCTCTCCAAATTGACAGTTCAGATTCAAGAAATGGATATCGATATCATAAGCAGCGTCGGTTTAGGTCAAGACGAGAATATCCAGCTTCCAGAAGTAATCCTTACGATAGATCGTATACTAACAGCGGGTTTTCTTCGACAAGTCAACGTTTTTCTCCGCAGAGAGATAACAAGGACTCAAAGGACGAACAGTGGCGTGCAGACAGACTTTGTTGAACCATATCCCAGCGCTGAGCAACAGCGCAGTGTGGCAGTAACGAGGAATTTCTGTTGGGACACCGGATCTAATCTGGACCAGGTGCAGGATTTCACCCCTCGCCTAACATAGAAACGTTCCTTATGTTAGGCAACCTCGGAGGAAACTGGTGGCAAGAAGAGAGATTTTACAGTCTGGTGACAATATTATGCTGATATTCATAACAAATCAGAATTAACCTGTACATTAAGGCAGATCGTTCAGTATAAATTTTTTGTCAGTCAGCATGGAGCAGGGGTCGGTACGTACAATATTGTGCGTTTCTGGTTGAGACATTTTTCATAACGAATGTGTTGTGGCAATGCAACGTGCCTTCCGTCTCCACTTTAACACTCACCGTAATCTGCATGTTCCCAGTTAGAATGCAATTTTACTGTGGGTAAGGAACATTAAGGAGACAACATCAGCAATGAAATTAACACCTGGTGAGGTTCGCACTCTCGAGAACATCGTAAGGTTCGTACTCTCGAGAATATCGAACGAGTTCTGGTCTCTGTTTTGAGTAATCATTCAAAAAAAGAACTGTGCTCGTCAAGATACTGCATGAAACTGTTACTCACTATTTTCCTAAAATACTTTGGGATGTACAGTTGTAACGTTTTCATAAATCTGACTTCACCACTGAATTCCTGGTGAAATTCTAGCCCAAAACCATACCCCACATGCCCACTTTCCCATTTAAAGAAACGAAGTTGGATCCAAGATGGCGGTCACCAAGATGACGGACGTTGTCATGGCATGCACCAAAAAGTTTCCTCCTAGCCTATTACTACCATGACCAATTGCTGCAATTTACACTCCCTTTCATTTTATAAGGGGTGGTGTTCGGGAATGAAAGCATGCGCGCGAGCGAATAGATTGACTTGCTCGAGTGAGCTCGGCCGTGCAACATAATACGCGCACGTCTCCTACTATCTACGATGTATTAGACAGTTGTAATTACGGTTCTACATAACACTTTGTATTATGTTTTAGTATCATAAATATTCTAAATCGATGTACCGAGTTATTCATCTGGTAGAACTACGCCTAAGGTAAAACAGTTCTCTTAAATAACCAGAGTCTGAACGCATCATAAGTCGGTCATTACCGCAACAGGTGGTCAGGGACTTTTGACTCACCCTGTAGTACAACATGTATTAAATTGACTTCGTTGCATCAATATTGAATGATTGATTGATCTAGGACTGGACCTACAGTTTAAAGTGGGATCCGAACCACTATCTGCCTCCACTGCGTATCGAAACCAAGGACCCCCTTGATTACAAGGTGACGACGCTACCACTGCGCCATCGATGAGGCATTGCATGAAAGACCACTTCAAGCTTGTGTGACGGTCTAAGGACTCACAGAAAGAGTCAATGATAACGTATTCCACAGATATGCTGTTCAAAGCCTAGAGACGCCTTAATTTATTGTAAATTATTGCATGCTTTATTATTATTTCATTGATTCTAATAATCCCATTCTTAAAATTGTAGTTAATTAATCCATCAAATGTAATGTACAATTTTAAAATATTAGTATTGTGTTATTGGTATTTTAATATGATGCCTATGACACCAAGGGTTTCTTGGAATATATAAAGCTTGAAGGCAGCAAGATGATCTAGTGGAAGAAAAACATAATGGAGTAAGTTTTGACTTGTAAGACCTTAGTAAATACCTGGGTAAATTAACTAAAACAATATGTTGCCCCACCTTTTGGTTCTAGTTGAAAATTCGCAAAATATATTTACCTTACTCACAGAGCAGTGATATCGGAGAAAACAGCAATTTGTAACATTTGAGATAAAGAACATGTTCAGTGTTCAAAGAACAACACTTGGAAAAATCCATATTACTTCATATTAATCTATACAATGTTCATTACTTGGCAACAATAAATGACACAAATCATTGTCGAAATAAAGCAATAATTAAGTATCTGACTCAGTGACTTTTATCATTTGGAATACTGTTAATTCAAATATTTACTTTTAAGTAAAATTAAAGCAAATATAATGTCCTGATTTCACGACATCACATGGAGAAATCATTGAAGATAACAAAGAACATTTTAACAATGTTAAAGGCTCAATTTTCATCTCTGTTATATAGATACACTATTCTTTGTGCTGCGTATAGGAAATCATGACTTCCGACAAGGAACAGAGAATAGTGCATCAAGTATGGAAATTGTGTTTTGTGCCCTCTTGTTTACAGTGAGACCAAGCTAATTCCCGGCCCGGGGAACGCCTTTATGGCAGTGACCCGCTGTTGCCGCGTTTACTACCAAGAAACTTGCGGCGAAACAGTCAATTAGAAATACCGCTGCCCCTCCTTTTGGGCAAGAGGCGGCAACTTTAAAATCCCTCCTCCCCCAGCCAGCAGGGTGAGAGTGAGGTCGGTGTCACAGTGTGGAACGTCCTCCATGGTAAAGGTTCTCCCGGAAAAAAGTAAAATGTCCCCCCGGAAAGAATACAATAGATTAAGTCCAATGAGAATTTTCCCTCCTCATGGTAGAATTTCCCCCTCAGTAAACATAAGGGGGACGAAACACAATAAGTCCCCCCAGAAATAGAACCATATGGATGACCTATTGTTTTTCGTTCCCCCCTCCAAATTCATAGATACCCTTGTCTATCGGAAGGGGGGCGTTTTACGTTAGTGTACTTTATCCCCCTGGAAATTCTACCATAGGTGAACTGTGGTACATCGTGCCCCCTCCAAATTCATAGATACACTTGTCTATCGGTAGGGGGACGTTTTACATGAGTGAATTTATCCTTCCCATAAATTCTAACATAGGTGACCTATGGTATTTCGTCCCCTCCCCTCCAAATTCATAGATACGCTTTGTGTTAAACTTAGCAAGTATTCAGTAACACATTTAGTCATTTTCAGTTGATGATGAAGTCCCAGCGAATGAAAACATCACAGAAATATTGTTCAATTATGTGGAAAGGGGGAAAAGCGAGTGCAGTTACCAGCCTTCCCAGCAGCGTGTACTGCTTCGATTTCCTTTGCTTCTCTGACGCTATGCATGACCGTGCTCTAGAGAAAACAGAGACAGGGTAAAACACTGAGCCATGTCGATTATCGTATGCGGAGGAGCAAGTACGTTGCTTACATATAGAGTTCTTGGATGTATGGCGGTGACGTAAACATCCAGGGACTCTAGCTTACATGTGTCTCATCATGACATCTGTTGAATACTAGGTCCACAACAAGTTAGCCACGTTGATTAATATTTACATACGTTTATAATAACTCCTCGTTTCAACGCTATGCATCCTCGAAAAATGTTATTTCATTCTGACGTACACGCAGCGTATACTCACAATCACTAATAATAATAGTGGATGGGCTGGACATTACCATACTCAAAGGATACGACTTGTCTGTAAATAATGAGGTAAGTATCTGCTTGGCGTGTCTGAAGGCTTCGCATAGTGAAACAAAAGTTTGTGTCAAAGTATCCAAGGCGATTAAGAGTCACTTTCTCGTTTCAAATTTACAGATGCCTCTCTCGCTCTCGGTCTCGTCTCGACGGCCCCAGTCTCATTCGTGTCTTCCCATTTCGCCGAATGGCCCTAAGGCGCATTATATCAGATTGCACAGCTAAGTAACATTTTCAGCGAAAGGGGAATTCCCGTTTTGCCGAATCCCCTTTCTCCAAATATTTTGAATGAAGCAAATTTTCCCTCCACAGGGACATTTCAGGTATTTGAGGCCAAAGCGCACCTGTTTAACTTTTGTAGTCGCTATTTACAGCCTCGGATTTTATCAGTGGCTTATTGTTTCATTTCATTGTTTGTTCTTCATTTAATTAAACCAAACATATTTTATTATTAGGATGCATTATTAAACTCAGTATTGCAGTATTGGTTTTCTCAATTCAGCTGTTTCTTCGTTAATTTTACGTTCAGGTACTTTGCAAATATTTCATTATCGGTATTTTTTTAAATCTCTGTTTTCACTTTATAATAAGCGAACGCAATTTATATGTTGGGTGCCTCTTGTTTTAGAAATATATGTTACATGACCTGGTTGAGAACTTAAGCAATGGGAACAATCTCAGTTGCAATACGGGTTATTAAAAAAGAAAGAACAGATTTCAAATGTTTATTTCTCACTAACTATAAAAGATAGACACACGTGCCATACATCAATGGATAGAGGAAGGTTTAAAGTTTGATAATCCTGCCGATTAGTTCCATTCAATACCTGCAATGGCGTTTTCCTTTACAGTTAATTTAGTTAGGAATGTGTGGCAAGAAATGGAGTACCGTTTTGATGTTTGACGGGCAACACATGCTGCTCGTGTTGAGTGCATAAATTAAAACTTTCAACAATAAAACATTGAACCTTCGTCTATCCACTGATGTATGGGACGTGTTTATATCTTTTATAGTTCCTGAGAAATAAACATTTGAAATCTGCTCTTTCTTTTGAACGACTTCTCCTGTGGCGTCGCCATTTTACCTGTAAAATAAAAAACGCCGTTGCAGGTATTGATGGAACTAATAAGCAGGATTATAAAACTTTGAACCTTCCTCTATCGATTGATGTATGGCATGTGTTTTTATCTTTTATTGTTCGTGAGAAATAAACATTTGAAATCTGCTCTTTCTTTTTTAAATAACCCTGTATTTAAATGTCGCTCCACATTTGTGATTCATAAGTTCCAAGGAAAACTTACCAATTTCCTTGGTCGAGGCCTACACCCATAATTAATTAAATTAGCAGATTATTTGCTGACATTCCTCTCAGAAACGAATAAGAGTTAGGAAGAAAAAGTGTTATGTTTATGATTTAATTCACCACAAGAAATCTAGTGTCGCTACCCTTTGAGAAAAATAACATTCTTTGTATTTACAACGAGTTTCTGATATCCGATTATCTAAACCTAGTATACATTTACTTTCATCGTCAATGAAAATGTATAATGAGTTTTTGACTTGGTTGAAATATTCGGCAAAACGGGAATTCCCATTTCGCTGAAAATTTTGCTTAGGTGAGATATTTGTCTCTGGGGCATTCGGTGGAAGGGGATTCGGCGAAACGGAAGGTAATCGTCTCATTCTCATCTTGATCCTTATCAATTTTCGATCACCGAACCCTGCCAGCAAAAAATTGAATTTCTCACGGCAAACAGTGAACACTCCCTAAATATAGATTGTGTGAGGAAATCTCTGTGCTGGCTTTGCGTATGGGCATTGGTGGATTTAGATGGACGATCACGAGAGCCCGTGCCCCTCCCGAAAGGTATAACTGAGTATTATAAAGAATATTCATATAGCATTGTACAGGGTGATCACTCGCTCTCGGCCTCTGCTTTTTGCTTATAAAAATCAAACTATTGGTTATAATGAAATGAAATTTGCTACAGGCCCTGGTGTATGAGAAGCATGGTGACGTCATTGGAGATGGTCTCTCTAGTCCTTGCGTGGGTATGCGCGTGCGTCTGGCCGATTCTGCGGTCAAATGCCTATCGTAAGGACGTGAGATTTCAGTCTGAGTTCTTGGCCCTGCCGTTGTGACGCACCTGATAGTGTTTCGTGTTTGTTCGGGTTCGGTTGAAAGTTCGTGCTTAAAATCAGTGGTTCGTGATTACAGAACAGTAACAAAACAGTACAGAATGAGTCGGTACTTTGTTTTTCTACGTAATGGTGATGTCCACTACGGATATTTGCTTTCTTCTTGGTTGTCAGTCTCCACATATCACTTTCCGTGGATAACACATCTCGCTAAACCCTTCCCTAGCCCCATGACTTCAACAGACCAATTCGCTTCCTTTGGGGAATCCCTTGCGCATCAACTTCACACATCTGCCATGTACTTTTAGAAATAGAGCATGCCGCATTTTTTTGTGGAACGCCCTTCGCTGCGGTCATATGGTTGGCCGTTGTGCCACTAAGTCCTTGTAAACATAATTTTCGCACTTTTTCCCACTTCTATAAATCCGAATGGGTGCCGTTTTCGGCATTTCGTCACATGAACTTCTGTGTTTATTTTAACTTGTAGAATCACCTCCTACGCGTTGGGAACGAACTTTAGAAACACCCTTTATATATATATAAATATATATATATATATATATATATATATATATATATATATATATATATATATATATATATATATATATATATATATATATATATATATATATATATATATATATATAAAAGAACATATAAGGTGGCCGCGGTGGCTCAGTCGGTAACGCGTCTGACTACCATGCTCAAGGTCCCGGGTTCGATCCCCGGCCGGTTCAAATCCGGGAACTTTTCTAACGGTGGAAGCGGCCCCGGCGCCCACCCAGCGTCGAATAACATGGGTACCTGGGGGAAACCCTGGGGGGTAAAGGCGGTCAGGGGCGTGATGCTGATCACATCACCCCCACTCACGACCGGATCAAGAAAGTGTGGGGCGTTACCCCCACACCCCCTATACGCCTTCATGGCGTGGTGCTATGCACAGGGGAACACTTTACCTTTTACCTTTTTTTTTATATAAAAGTAAAGATAAAAAAAGTAAAGTGTTCCCCTGTGCATAGCACCACGCCATGAAGGCGTATAGGGGGTGTGGGGGTGATGTGATCAGCATCACGCCCCTGACCGCCTTTAACCCCCAGGGTTTCCCCCAGGTACCCATGTTATTCGACGCTGGGTGGGCGCCGGGGCCGCTTCCATCGTTAGAAAAGTTCCCGGATTTGAACCGGCCGGATATATATATATATATATATATATATGTATGTATGTATGTATGTATATATGTATATATGTACTGGGTTGTCCCACGTATAACCGGCCAATTGCAAGTTCGGACATTTGACGCTAAAAAGCAGTAGTTCACGGGAGTAGGAGGGAAGGGTATGTATTCGTGTGTGCTTTAGTTCGGGATCACCGCTTTCACGCAGTATTGTGAGAGCTGTGCCTGTGTTACTCTGGGGCCCTGATATTCATGTTCGAGGTAAGTGTTTGATTTTATTGTCAGATTCAGTTTATCGGCATTCTATAAGGATACGAAAACCTGTAAATAGTTTAGCAAATTGATTATAAACAACGTGTAATCGGAACTTTTGTTACCAACTAATGATCGTCCAGTATCGGCCACACAGAATTTTGTACGCACCTACTACAGTCCTGCTTGCTTTTGTTTTCAGAGAAAGATGGCAGACGAGGAGGGCAACAAAAAAGGTAAATGGACTGAAGAGGCCATGAATGAAAGCAGCGGTAAATGAGGTAATGACAAACAAAATGACAGCAAGACAAGCAAGCAGCTAGTATATTTTGTTTATCAAGAAGTACGTTAGGAGATAGATTGAGAGCAATTCAGCGTGATATGGATGTGGACCTGACACCTCAGATGGGCTGATTTAAGAAGACGTATGATGACGAAATTAAAAACAATTACTTTCGTATATGAAAGACTTGGACAATAAGTTTATGCCCCTCAGTAAATAAGAAGTCAAAGAAGACAACTGTAAAATGCATAATTTGTCTCGAGTCCTTTGAGGAAGATTGGGTTCAGTGTATCGAATGTGGAGTGTGGCACATATTGAATGCGTAGACCAAGAAAATATTTTGTATTTTTTTGACTATTGTAAAAATGTGATTTCAACTCTGCTTTAACGGACTTTATTTCCACATTTGTTAACTACCATACCTTTGTACACATAGTTCACAGTTTCTTCATAAAACTGAAGCATTTACCAATAATTACCACCACCACCTAAAATTAAAATATTGACTGGCCGATACTGGACGACAATTTTTCCACTCATTGAAAATTCAGAGAAATTAATCCCGTGTTCCTTAAAGTATGCATTGAGGTATCATATTACTATCTTCAATCCGACTATCTCCTAATCCTTTATCAGTTACAATCAATGAGTTCAAAGTGACCGGTACTGTACGACTCTCCCCTGTATATATCGGGGTTTCTTGATGTGTCGTAAATGTGTCGAAAAATATCCCAACTTTACATCTTATCATATACTTACAGTGTTCCTCTGGACACCAAGGAAATAATTCTAGATTCAGTTATGCGTATGAGGGTACGGAACTTGCTATGAGGGGGCGCTATGTTTATATCATCTATAAAACACCGTCATTTATTTATCTTTATATATGGCGACATATCAATGGTATTATTATTATTACTACCAATAAAAGCAATATAAGTTCTTGCTCGTAAAATCATGCTTATGCCTATAATATTGTTTTTTCATCTTTTATAACTGTGTAGCTGCTTTCCGACATACACGCAGAGGTAGCGTATTGTTGAATTTTGGTGTATAGCTCAAATATTGATAAGGAAACGAGACAGTACCATAATCAGAAAAGAGTGCAATATAATCATATGTACATAATCATAAACAAAGGCAAATGGTAATAGCAAATTGGTACTGGACACATCTTACACTTTGGGAGTATTTGTAACCAAGGACGAAACAACTCTGGATTTTGCAATGTATAACAACTTTCCTTTATTCTTTATTTGTTTTTCTTATAATTATTACTAGGGTCGTTCAATATTTAAGTTTCCCTGTGCTATAAAATATTGTATAAAGCAATGTCATTAAAAAGAAGCACATGGTTGACAAGCGCCATCCTTCGTCTACAAGGAACAACAATCGATTCGTTATCAGACGTGAAGGCGCATGCGCTCAAGGGCAAAAAGTACATGCTTGTTCGGAAAACGCGGGCTCGCGTCATAAGGAGTTCAGAAGCATGGATGGTGCACCCGTGTTGTGACAGGGGATGAGCCATTTGTCCATCATTACACTCCCGAATTCAAGAAAACATCCATGGAGTTGAAGCATAAACAGTCTCCTGTGAAGAAGTTCAAGACGGATCGATCAGCTGGGAAGGTGCTTGTGGCCGTTTCCTGGGATGCTAAGGGCGTTCTGCTTATGGACTTTTTGGAACGAGGAAGAACAATTAATGCTGACCGTTATTGTCAAACATTGGATAAACTCAAAAACGCAATTTGACATAAGCGACCAGGTCTCCTGTCAGCTAGTGTCATTGACGATAACGCTCGCCCCCACTCAGCAGTGCAAACACAACACAAAATTGAAGAATTGGGGTGCGAACGGCTGCCCCAACCTCCATACAGCCCCGATTTAGCGCCGAGTAATTTCCATCTTTTTCCGGTGTTAAAGTCTGAATTGCAAGGTTACCGTTTCGAAACAGATGAAGAAGTGAAGCGGAATGTGAGAATAGTGCTCAATAGCCAGAGCCCTGATTTTCTTGCAAAGGGTATGGACAAATTGGTGCAACGGTGGGACAAATGCCTGAATCTCTATGTGGATTATGTGGAGAAGTAAGGAAGGATCCTCCTACACATGCATGTATAGTTTTCTAATGTATCTTAAAAATATTTTTTTACAGCATACGGAAACTTATATATTGAACGACCCACGTACTATTGACGTGAAAGTTGGGAGTTCTGGATGGGTACGCAAGAATCCTGGTGCCGCCTATGAAGAAAATGAATTTGCAGCTTTCCTATAACAAAAATATTTTTCTTATTATTGCTATTACTAATATAATGATAACAATTTCTTGGCACAAAAACCTATACACAGTGACATCTACTGGCTAAAATCAAACTTAAATTGCAACTGGCTAAGAGACTTCCACCTTTTCATACCCTGGATAAGATATACACGTACTCTTACCTCGACCATCCTCCAAGATTTCTAGTCTTCAGGCAGCGGCGGTGCTAGGATTAACCATCTAGGGGTGCTAAGGGGATGCGAAATGACATTTAAGGGGTGTGATGTTGAAAATAAAGGAAAAATTAAACATGCATGTATACTTAGCCACTACATCAAATACCAATCAACTTTTAGTAGCCAATGATTTGATTCATTTTAGCTTGCTTGCTTTCACCACATGTAGAATTCAGATTATCATCAATAGGTTGCCTGTGGCATATACTAATTAGGGAACGGATTTTAAGGTGCAGCAGCTTTCCAAAAATATAGCTGTTTTCATACTGATCTTTTGTGATATGTGTTTTAGTACATGAAATCAAGTAAAATGGACACGCTTTGTTGGAACTTTTGACACCTTTTCGTGAGATTAGCACATTTATTCCCTATTTACCCGCTCCTTTATGCTTTATCACCTTTTTCCTTCCCTATATTTCATTCTTTTAAAAAGATTGGACAGAAAAATAAACGATTTTCACTCTTCTTGAGCAACTGCATAAAATCCTATAGTATCATTTTGTAGAGCAGAACGAGAGCTATAAAATGGTGTACTATCGTATAATTTCTATACAATATCATATATTGTATTAAGAACACAATAGGTAATTACTCTCGATTCTTAACTATCAGAATCTTAGCCAGGAAACAGTCGCTAGGAACTCCAAGTATTGCTGAGTAAAGGTGTTACATGAATCTTAGTAGGACACCAGGTAACAAACAACTTCGACGAAATGAAGAAGTGCATCAACCTGATATTTACGGGCTTTCAAGCTCGCACGACAAACGGACACCTCGTTCGATTAAGCGGTCCGTGCTTCGACTCTAGGAAGAAACACTTCCACAGCAAGAGACAGGTATTTCCTTTCACCATGCTGATCCAGTCTGTAGGGGTTTAAACTCAAGTGTTGTGTTTTGCCATTAAGTGTGTAATTAGAACCCCTCGCACCTTACCACCAAGCTCACCATGAGCAGCGAGTTTCTCTACCATCAAGGATGAATGATCAGTGAGCTACATCAACCCAGTTCGATCCCACGTTCCTAGGAGATCGTCACGCTATAATCATTGCAGCTCCAACAGTTCCCAAGATAATGTAAGTCGCTGAGCTGAAAGCGTCAACGGTTTACATTCTAAAACATAGAAATGTTGAGCGTAATCCAGTATAACAAGTTGATTGAAACACAGTAAATGCTACGTTTACTTCCTAAATACTTTTTACATTATGTAACTAATTATGTTATTTGCTACAGTTAATGTAAGAATGTAATGTAACTGGTTTAGACTTGAATAAAGGAAGTTTATCAGCACCTTTTTTTGCACTTTTTTTGAAACATTTTCAGTCTTTTCTTTCCCTTTCCCGACCATAATTTTGCACCTTAAAATCCATTCTCTAACAGCCGGTGGAGGCACATAGTGGTTCGGATCCCACTTTAAACTGTAGGTCCAGTCCCGATTAGCCTTACTGTGCATAAAGTGGACTTAAAACACCAACTCAATCAATCAATCAATCTAACAGCCTAATAATAGTGGTCTTCTTTCAATACTTCATACTGTACACTCATACGACGCATTGTTTTCGTAAGTCATATCGTAAATGACACTGCAACACAGAAAAACTGATTTGGTTGAATTAACAGAACACGCTACTAATGTTAGTGATTTTGAACAAATTCTTTGGTAACTATGTATAATTGTACTGGTGAATAATCATTTGTTTGTCGCTTCTTTGAAGAAGTGTTTGGTTGCCAGAAACCATTTCCCGTCATTCCAAACTTTTTCTTCTGTGAAGAGTTAACAGTATTTTCGGTTGAAAATTGAAGATTTCCACCGAATAACGCTGCATGGCACATTTCAGTGAATGCGAAAACAACGGATAAAACCTGTTGTATGTTACTGGACTACAGAAGAAAAAACATAAAACCTTATGCAAACACAGTAGCAATCTTTGGGCAACATCCGACCTTATGACGGGCCAGCTTGTAGCCTGTAGAAACAGGGCTGCAGCATGATTTCACTGGTAACTCAGCACATTTCCAAAAGTGCCACACAGCGTTATTCGGTGGAATGCTTCAATTTGTTTTGAAAGAGGGGTGCTGAAGGGGTGTGCGAAAGAGAATTAATGGTTCAGCACTCCACCCTCACCCCGACGCTGACCCTGTCTCCAGGTGAACTTGATTTTGGTCCGTTTTACAGACGGTAACTATGTAACCTATGACTAATATACAGGTTGTTCACGACTATGGGCGCCAACAGGATTTTTTCCGGAGGAAGGAGCAAAATACCCACACACGAACACACACCTTGGTGCACCTTGGATACACTGAGTGTAACAGAGCTCGCATTTGATGCTTGCACGGATTTGCTTCAAAAACACACCAGCAAAATTTAGAAATGCCAGAGATTTGCAAATATTAGTTGAATCAAACGAAAACTATTTTCAACAACATGGGTAGGGTTACATTGTAACAGTGGCGACGATTGGGTTCCAAAACTGGAGGACCGAGGTGTCAAAACTGAGGGGGTGGGACAACTCTTCGCACGCACCCGCTAATAGCAGTCACTGCATCGACAATAATATTGCAAGTAATCAATGGGAAGCGTCAATATTGCATGAAAATTTGCCATATTAAAAATATTAATTTAAAAAATAAACTTCAGGTCAGCACTACAGCCTATAAAAATTCGAAAATCCAGATGGGGGCAATTGAAGACTAAAAGTGGTAAACGTTGTAAGTGCCAAAAGCGTTAGTGTTGGGAAATCGCATCGTTCCGCACATCAGCCCGTAAGAACGTGCACATAGTAACCTCTTTACACGCCCTTTGAACTACTTAGAGGGCTACCAGCCACATTTCACGTTTACCACATTACAAAGCATGGCACATTTCACAGTTTAACGTGGAAATCGGTGTTTGAATTATTGTGCCACTTACAGCGTTTACCAATTTTAGTCTTCAATTACCTTCCCTTGCCGACCCTGTAGGCGTTCATGGGCACGACGATGAAGATGAATGATTAATAGAAAAGAGAGATCTTGCGAGGTCTTGACCCAAGGAAACAAGAGAAAATAGAAAAATGAAGTGTTTCCTATTTTATTGCAGAATTGGACGGACTTGTAGAAGGCACTTTGCACTTATTGTTAAATTCTTCACGCTTTGACTTTTACCGGATATACAATATGACGCACACATTCGGATAAGTTTCATGCTTTATCTTACGCTGACGTAACACATGTGAACTCTGCTCGGTATAATATTAATGGTAATGACATATTGAACAAGGCCACATGACTATATGACACTGCCCAGAGTAAAATTAGGAATTATCACTTACATTTTGTGTGCAATATGATCGTGAATCATGTCGTGTTTTATTCAGATAAAGAGAGAGAGAGAGAGAGAGAGAGAGCAGGAGAAAGAACGAAAGAGAGAGAGAAGCAGAGAAAAGAAGTAAAAGGAAGAGGAAGCCAGAAGTAGAGCAGAATAGAGATGAAGAAGACAGAAATAGAGGAGAAGCGAGAGGAAGAGAAAAACAGAAGTAGAAGAGAAAAGAGAGGAAGATACAGAGAAAGGACGAGGAAGACAGAGGTAAAGGAGAAAACAAAGGAAGATACAGAGAAAGGAAGAGGAAGACAGAAGTAGAGGAGAAAAGAAAGGAAGATACAGATAAAGAAAGAAAGAAAGAGAGTGAGAAATAGAGGAAGGAAAACAGAAAAGAAAGGATGGATGAGACATACAGAAACAAAGGATAAGAACACGAAGGAATATGAAAAGAAATGACGACCTGAACGTGATGAATTATCCTGTATTTATGTTATTAGTTATATTAATAACTAGCAGTATGCGAATTAACGGGCGGATGCCAGGGATTTCCCCTCCACAAATTTGTTTTTCCCTGCCAGGGATGTTTTTATCCCTGTCCAAGAAATGGAATTGAAAGCATGTAGTATCAAGGGCGACTGCAGGATTTATTCTCAATGGGGCATAGAAACTTTTATTAGTATTAATATTATTATTGTAATCATTATTATTACTGTTATTAATATTATTATTATAATTTTTATTATTGCTATTACTAATATTATTATTAATATTATTACTGCTATTATTATTGTTTTTAATTTTGTTAATGTTGTTGTTATTTATTATTATTATTACATTACAATTACTACTACTACTACTACTACTTATTTTCCATATTCTGTATATCTATATACAATTTGCATAACTCTATACTAAACATTAATTCATGTAGTAGAAAAAGCTATTTTTTATTATGTCCCAGTATGACCCAACTGTAACTTCTGGATCCGCCACTGTGGTGTCAGTTTGAATGTCACCCACCGCGTCCCAAGAACCAAAACAAATATTGTGGAGATATTTTGCTCACCACAGTTTGTTATGGGAACAGCTAAGGCACTCAGAGAAGGGTCTCGCTGAAAGCGGAGATAGAGTTTCCAGGGAAGGTTGGAAATTTGTGGTAATTATCGGAAGCCTTCTCAGGCGTAGATCACAATAAATAATAAATGGCACAAAAAATGAAGTAAAATAAAGTAAATCAATCAATCAAAACTAAAAAAAAAAAATAAACGGTCCCAAAATCTGTTTGACAAAGAATTTATTGGGAATGAAGGTGTATCCTGATGCACAATACCTTGCCATTACACATCACAAAATGAGACTGGTTTCGTCACTGTCACTAACAACGTCAATACACTTCTATATGGGCACCCTTAGTAGCACCGGTAGCACGACATATATGCAACCTGTTTTCTAACTCCATCCAAGTGTTAGACAGAATGGAAGATGTGACGCTGTTTATTCCCTGACGAATTCTGGTTTTCAGATCATCTAGGTTCTGCACAGGCGTGCGATACACGAAATCCTTCATGTAGCTCCAAAGGAAAAAAATCGAGTGGGGAAAGATCAGGTGACCGCGGAGGCCAGGCAAGAAATGCTGAACCCAGTCCAATCCAATGGGTAACTGTGTATCCAGAAAGTCACGTACCTGGTTTGTAAAATGTGGCGGGGCCCCATCCTGCTGAAAAATGGTACCTGGAGGAAGCTGAGGCATGACAATATGTTGCAGCATGTCAAGGTAATTTGCCTAGGTCACTGTCTGTTCAGCAAAGAAGAATGGGCCTATGATCCTGTCTTTCATAACGCCACACCACACATTCACCTTTGGTGAGTTACGTTGAACTTCATGAAGCACATGTGGATTTTCACTACCCCAGATCCGACAATTGTGTCTTTCCAACTTTCCACTAACGTCAAATGTAGCTTCATCTGAGAAACATGCAGCTGCCAGGAATTCTTCATTCTCTTCCATTTTCAGTAACATGGCCTCGGCAAATATTTGTCTCTGCTGTTTGTCAGCAGGATAAATGTGCTGGTGTATCTGAATCTTGTAGACCCGGAAAGGTAGTCATTTGTGCACTACATCATTCACAGTGGAACGTCGAATCGCGAGTTCGTCACTTGCTCTACAAATGGATTTCCTTGAACGTCTCTGGAAGGTCGTGCGAATTCTCTCCACGTTGTCCTCGGACACCTTCCTTTTCGAATGCTTTCTGCGCATGGACACAACACCGCCGGTTTCTAATAACTGTTTGTCCCATTTCACAAAGCTCACGTACGTTGGTATATTGTCGTGACGTCCCAGGTTGTACTCACGACAAAATGCACGTTACACTAGGGTAACAGACTTCAATTCGACAATTGATAACACACAGAACACTTTCTGTTGTGGAGTCCACTCCACCATAGTAGTGTAATTGGATTGTTTCAAAATAATACTTAGTAGGTATTGTCTTTTTTACCAATTGAATATTATTTTTTTGACATATTTTGACAATTTTTTGTCGATGTTTTAGCGTTTGACGATTTTTCAGTGCAATTTTCACCGCATCTTATTTGTTTCCCACTCGTACTTGGTAGGTATGCATTTGTAGCCTCTTTTTTATCAATTGAAAATCAGTTTTTGACATATTTTGACAAATTTTTGTCGATGTTTTAGTGTTTAGCGATGTTTTTGTAAAATTTCCTATTTTTCCCTTTTTTCCCACTCGTACTTGGTACGAATGCCACGATCTTACGTGATATAACTTAACCTATTCATTTTTTTTCGTGCTAAACTACACGAGAGCCTCTACGTGCTTTGACCTACTTTAGAGTAGAACCATAAAGACAGAGCTGCAACCGAAAGTGAGGCTCGAAGTGAGGCTCGGTGAGGCTCGACTTAATAGTTTGCTCTTGTAAGACATAAGCCTTATTTTCTTGCAGTGTTGCCAACATTTTACTCGAAATAAAATCACCAAGGTTTTTTTTTCTTGGTCTAACCTATGTTATTGAACTGCGTCGTCACGTCCAAACCTGCATGACTTCCGAACACTATTGGTTTTATTCATATTTTACTTACATATAGGCGTACATGACGAATCCGCAAACAGATTTTTTCTAAGTCTTGCCGTTTCCAAGATAACCCCACTTCCGGTCGCCATTTTGGATTTCTGAACATAGGTTCTATTCATACTTTTTCTCACGTATAGGTGTACCTGATGAATCTGCAAACAGATTTTTCCTAAGTCTTACCGTTTCCAAGATAACCCCACTTCCGGTCGCCATTTTGGATTTCCGAACATAGGTTCTATTCATATTTTACTTACATATAGGCGTACGTGACGAATCCGCAAACAGATTTTTTCTAAGTCTTACCGTTTCAAAGATAACCCCACTTCCGGTCGCCATTTTGGATTTCCGAGCATAGGTTCTATTCATATTTTACTTACATATAGGCGTACATGACGAATCCGCAAACAGATTTTTCCTAAGTCTCACCGTTTCCAAGATAACTAGTAGGGGTAAAAAGACAGTTCTGCAACCGAAAATGGGGCTCGGTGGGGCTCGGTGGGGCTCGCCAAACCTCAAAAACTCACTTTCTCTCCACGTTCCGCGCCTTATTTATTGTGCTGACGATGTTTCACAGCGTAGAAAACAGCACCAAAACATCAAGAACTCACTTTGATTATTTGGAGCTTACCAAAACCTCAAAAACTTATTTTTATTAATTGAGGTTCACCAAACCTCAAAAACTCTCATTTTCTCTCTATGTTCAGTGCCTCATTTATTGTGCTGACACAACGTGATGAGTAAATAATGCAGTTTCTTATTCTTGAAGGATGAATGCACCTTATCGTAATTTTCCAAGCCCCGGTCAAATGATTGTATATCGTGACCTTTGTAAACCTCTCTCTCGGGAACGATGTGCCACACACACGTGCGTGCACGCCTATATTGTGACGCAAACAAACAAACAAATAATATTTTTTTTTTAAGATTCCTGGCCCCTAACCCCACTTCCGGTCGCTATTTTGGATTTCCGAGCATAGGTTCTATTCATATTTTACTTACATATAGGCGTACGTGATGAATCAGCAAACAGATTTGTCCTAAGTTTTACCGTTTCCAAGATAACCCCACTTCCGGTCGCCATTTTGGATTTCCGATCATAGGTTCTATTCATACTTTTTCTCACATATAGGTGTACACGATGAATCACCAAACAGATTTTTCCTAAGTTTTACCGTTTCCAAGATAACCCCACTTCCGGTCGCTATTTTGAATTTCCGAACATAGGTTCTATTTATATTTTACTTACATATAGGCGTTCGTGGTGAATCAGCAAACAGATTTTTCCTAAGTCTTACTGTTTCCAAGATAATCCTACTTCCGGTCGCCATTTTGGATTTCCGAACATAGGTTCTATTCACATTTTACTCACGTATAGGCGTACGTGATGAATCCGCAAACAGATTTTTCCTAAGTCATGAATTGGAGGGTTCTATGGCAACCTATATTAATTCTTGCAAGAGAACAGAAAACACAAAAAAAACAACAAAAAAAAAAGAATACTGTGGTCACTACAACAAATAGTCTTCTTCAACCCCTATCCAACAAACCAAAAAAAATCATCATCCTAACTAGAACCATGTAACTAACATTGTGATGACTCATATTAAGTATCCCTTAATTGTATTACTTATAAGGGTATACTATTGCACAACGTTTTTGCAACAAGTTATTACGTAACATTGTGATGACTCATATCTAATGCTCTTTGTTGTATTAACTATAAGGGGGTAAACTATTACACAACATATTGCAACAAGTTATGACGTAATGTGATGAGTCATATCTAACGTGGCGTCTTCTGATTGGTTAATTATTACAAATGTTTTCAATACGGTCCACATTTTTATTATATAAAACGGCATACACTACAGATCAGTCAGTCTCGTGAGAGCAGCCGAAGAGTACGGACGTCCTGTTGCAGTGCTCCTTGTTTTTTTGTAAAAAAATAGGTATTTAACTTTCTTTGAAGCTACATACCATCTATTATTTCAAGTTCAAAGGTGTTTCACGTGGTTTTTCATAGTAATTTCGACCAGATTGAATTTTGACGTGATCGTGCATTTTCTGTTTCACCTCAAGAAATTATATATAAATAACATACCTGAAAATTGTATCGCTATATACTAGATTTTTTGATTTCTGTGATTTTCGAAAAAGCAATGGCATCCACCACCAGTTTCAATTGTAAAAATGATAAAACTGAATGTGTTACTTGTGGGAAGCTAATCTCAAGGAACAATTTATCGGTACACAGGGCAAGATGTAGCGAAACAGGTTCGAGAATTAATCGTTCGTTACCTTCTAAGCCTTGTGCTCGATGCGGAAAAATGATCAGCATTGCAAATTTAAGTAAACACCTCAAAATTTGCAAACCATCGACCGGACAAGCATCGAAAAGAAAAATCGATAATGCAGATACGGAAGCTTCCACTTCCAAGCAAATTAAATTATCCAATGAACGCAAACCAATTAGATCTGCATTTAACGACCAACTCCAGGATTTTTCAATTAAGTCAGAACCAGGCCGTGACATCCTTAGTTTCTTGGACGAAACGAAAACACCTGTACTAAATATTTTGAAAGATAAACTTGAAAACAACTCTATAAAAGTATATGTTGTTCTGTTTTCCGAATACGAGAAAGTCGATGGCACAACGAGTATTTTTTATCATTGTACAAAAAACCAGACTCTTTATTTTGCTGACGTCGAAAATTTGGACAACTTCTATTATAAAGTTTCCAACGAGCTGGTTAAGAAACACGACGATTTCGAGGCTAAAGGGTCGGGATGGTCTCTGTGTGGAAGTCCTCACACGTTAACCGTTTACGTGAACCGATTCTCGCCTCTTCGAGCTTCCAGCTACATTCCTCTTCCACCGAACATTCAACACAAGAGGGCCGTGTTAAATATACAGAACAGCGATAACAAGTGTTTTCTCTGGTGTGTGTTGGCTGTACTGCATCCTGTTCATTGCAAAAATAATCCACAGTGGGTTGGACATTACAAACAATACGAGACCGACTTTCAAAGTGTAATGTCTGGCATTGAATACCCGGTGACATTGTCGGATATAACAAAGTTCGAAAATCGTACAGGAAAACGCATCGCTATTAATGTGTATTCCTTCACGTCAGATAAATATCTCGTGCATCCCGTCAGGATAAGCGATATCGACGATGACGATGCTTGTGTAATAAATCTTCTTCTTATTTCCAACGAGGATGTTCATCATTACACGCTAATTCGTTCTCTATCACGTTTGGTCAGAAGTCAAACTACCAAGTATGCAAACAACATCGAAGTTTGCCCGAGATGCCTAACCACGTTCGACGATCGTGACCGACGTGATCATCAAAATCTTCATAGTCGTCAAATTGCTCTGGAGAAACTTGCCGAACATAAAATTTATTGCGGTGACAACAGACCGGCTAGAATGTTGATGCCCGAAACGAACGAAGTCGAAGAATTCAAAATGCACAAGGCATTGTTGGAACATCCCGCAATCATCGTCGCAGATTTCGAGGCGTTCCTCAAACCACTCTCCTACTGCGAACCGGATCCTGAAATTTCCTCCACAACGCCGTACCAGCTTCATCAACCTAATAGTTTCGGCTATGTTGTTGTGCGACGTGATAAAATAAATGAAGCATATATATACCGCGGGCCAAATGTAATCGAACACTTCCTGGAAAAAATGGTGGAGGAGGTTGAGGTAATTGGTAGCGTACTGCTTACATCAAAACCGATGGCACCTTTAACTGAAAATGAACTTCAAAATTACAATTCCACTGAGGTGTGTCCGGTATGTGATCAAAGTTTTACTGATGAGAACAAAAAAATATTCCACCACGATCATTTCAGCGGAAACTACATAGGTGGAATTTGCAACACGTGCAATCTTAAAATCCAGAAACCTAAATTCATCCCCATATTCTTTCACAACGGAAGCGGATATGATTTTCACCACCTGGTGAGACATCTTGGCTACGATCCGAAACGTATAGGTGTCTTGGCCGAGAATGAAGAACGCTACATTAGTCTCAGCAAGCAAGTGTCGATTCCGGGAACGAAAAATACAATCGAGATGCGCTTCCTGGATTCGTATAGATTTCTCTCTGCAAGTCTGGATGCTTTAGCGAACAAACTCACCGACGATCAATTTAAAATAACTGGAGCTAGTTTTCCCAACGTAGACATAGAACTCGTTAGACGTAAAGGGATTTATCCTTACGAATACGTTAGTGATAATTCTAAATTTAACGACGACGCTCTTCCACTTCCAAGAGAATTTTACAGCAGACTCAGAGAGAAAGGAATCACGGACGAAGAATACCAACACGCGCAACTCATGTGGGAGAAATTAGGATGTAGGACACTCGGAGACTACCACGATGCCTACTTAAAATTAGACGTGACGATACTCGCGGATGTTTTTCAAGCGTTCAGGAAAACGGCAACGAATATTTATAAATTAGATCCAGCGTATTTCTACAGTCTACCGGGATTAGCGTGGTCGGCAATGTTATTCCAGACAAAGGTCAAGCTGGAACTGATATCGGACGTTGACATGTTGCTATTTATAAAAAGAGGGATACGAGGTGGAATGGTGCAATGCGTACAGAGACATGCAAAAGCTAATAACGTACACATGAAAGAAGATTACGATTCAAATCGAGCATCGAATTACATCTTCTACTCTGACGTTAATAATCTCTACGGGCATGCCATGGTACAGAAACTTCCTTACGGGGGATTCGAATGGTTAGATCCCACTTCGATAGACATTATTCATTTCGACGATAGCGAGTGTGGTTTCTTCGCAGAGGTAGATCTCCAATTCTCCGACCACCTGCACGACACGTTTTCGGATTTGCCTCCGACTCCCGAAATCAAATGTCCACCCGACTCGGTTCAAGACAAGCTTTTGTTAACATTGGACCCTAAACAGAGATACGTCGTCCACTACAAGAATCTCCGGTTTTTGATTGGGAAGGGTGTTCAGATAGTGAATGTTAGACGAATACTAAAGTTTAAACATTCCACGTGGTTAAGACCTTACATAGAAACTAACACACAACATAGAACAGCTGCCACTTCCGATTTAGACAAGGACTTCTTTAAATTAATGAACAATGCGGTGTACGGAAAGACCATGGAGAATGTTAGAAAGCACGTAGACGTGAAATTAATTTCCGATAAGAATAAATGTCGGAAGTGGATAGCCGATCCTAGATTCAAGTCGAGAAAAATTTACAACGAGAATTTGGTACTTTTCAACCTAGATATAAAATTGATGAAATTTAGAAAACCAATTTACGTTGGTGCAACGGTTCTCGACTTGTCGAAACTTTACATGTTCGAATTTCATTACGACGTGATGAAACCCTTCTACAATGATAAGATATCACTTTTGTACACGGACACCGACAGCTTCATTTACAGCATACAAACACCTAACCTATACGAAGACATAAAAAATCCTTCCATGCTCGAGTATTTCGATACTTCTGCGTATCCTCAACCCAACAGATTTGGAATTCCATCTCGTAACAAAAAAGTCCTAGGTAAACTGAAAGATGAATGTAACGGTGATATTATTGTCGAGTTCGCGGGTTTGCGTTCGAAGATGTATGCCATGAGAACAGAGAGTAGCGTCACGAAGAAAGCAAAAGGTGTGGGCAAGAATACGGTGGAGAACAAACTCACCTTCTACGATTACATCGATTGCCTTTACTCACAATCGACGATACTAAGTATAGAACAAAGAATCCAAAGGGTAGACCATGTGATTACAACAAACGAAGTTAGGAAAGTAGCATTAGATCCGCATGACGATAAAAGATGTATTTTGTCTTGTGGAATCCACACGTTGCCTTGGGGACACTATTGTTTAAAAATCAGTAAAAATTGTAGGCAATGCAAATGAAAAAAAAAAAAACTTTAACTGTCTCACATACACAATAAATAACTAGCAAGGACAATGAATTTCTTTGGTTTCCGAAAGCAAACAATGGAGACTGTACACCGCACGGTAGATCATGAATTTCTACCTTCCATGTTATCTAAACTCAACGGCCTGTTGATCAATCAATTTTTGGAACGCTGCTCTTCTTGCTGGAACAGTGACGATTTCGGATTCGCGACGATCGACATGACGAGGAAACCCAACGACGGAAAATACAGAAACAAAATCAACGACTTTCTAAACGTTGCAACGTTGTGAGAAACGTTGCAACGTTTAGAAAGTCGTTGATTTTGTTTCTGTATTTTCCGTCGTTGGGTTTCCTCGTCATGTCGATCGTCGCGAATCCGAAATCGTCACTGTTCCAGCAAGAAGAGCAGCGTTCCAAAAATTGATTGATCAACAGGCCGTTGAGTTTAGATAACATGGAAGGTAGAAATTCATGATCTACCGTGCGGTGTACAGTCTCCATTGTTTGCTTTCGGAAACCAAAGAAATTCATTGTCCTTGCTAGTTATTTATTGTGTATGTGAGACAGTTAAAGTTTTTTTTTTTCATTTGCATTGCCTACAATTTTTACTGATTTCTAAACAATAGTGTCCCCAAGGCAACGTGTGGATTCCACAAGACAAAATACATCTTTTATCGTCATGCGGATCTAATGCTACTTTCCTAACTTCGTTTGTTGTAATCACATGGTCTACACTTTGGATTCTTTGTTCTATACTTAGTGTCGTCGATTGTGAGTAAAGGCAATCGATGTAATCGTAGAAGGTGAGTTTGTTCTCCACCGTATTCTTGCCCACACCTTTTGCTTTCTTCGTGACGCTACTCTCTGTTCTCATGGCATACATCTTCGACGCAAACCCGCGAACTCGACAATAATATCACCGTTACATTCATCTTTCAGTTTACCTAGGACTTTTTTGTTACGAGATGGAATTCCAAATCTGTTGGGTTGAGGATACGCAGAAGTATCGAAATACTCGATCATGGAAGGATTTTTTATGTCTTCGTATAGGTTAGGTGTTTGTATGCTGTAAATGAAGCTGTCGGTGTCCGTGTACAAAAGTGATATCTTATCATTGTAGAAGGGTTTCATCACGTCGTAATGAAATTCGAACATGTAAAGTTTCGACAAGTCGAGAACCGTTGCACCAACGTAAATTGGTTTTCTAAATTTCATCAATTTTATATCTAGGTTGAAAAGTACCAAATTCTCGTTGTAAATTTTTCTCGACTTGAATCTAGGATCGGCTATCCACTTCCGACATTTATTCTTATCGGAAATTAATTTCACGTCTACGTGCTTTCTAACATTCTCCATGGTCTTTCCGTACACCGCATTGTTCATTAATTTAAAGAAGTCCTTGTCTAAATCGGAAGTGGCAGCTGTTCTATGTTGTGTGTTAGTTTCTATGTAAGGTCTTAACCACGTGGAATGTTTAAACTTTAGTATTCGTCTAACATTCACTATCTGAACACCCTTCCCAATCAAAAACCGGAGATTCTTGTAGTGGACGACGTATCTCTGTTTAGGGTCCAATGTTAACAAAAGCTTGTCTTGAACCGAGTCGGGTGGACATTTGATTTCGGGAGTCGGAGGCAAATCCGAAAACGTGTCGTGCAGGTGGTCGGAGAATTGGAGATCTACCTCTGCGAAGAAACCACACTCGCTATCGTCGAAATGAATAATGTCTATCGAAGTGGGATCTAACCATTCGAATCCCCCGTAAGGAAGTTTCTGTACCATGGCATGCCCGTAGAGATTATTAACGTCAGAGTAGAAGATGTAATTCGATGCTCGATTTGAATCGTAATCTTCTTTCATGTGTACGTTATTAGCTTTTGCATGTCTCTGTACGCATTGCACCATTCCACCTCGTATCCCTCTTTCGATAAATAGCAACATGTCAACGTCCGATATCAGTTCCAGCTTGACCTTTGTCTGGAATAACATTGCCGACCACGCTAATCCCGGTAGACTGTAGAAATACGCTGGATCTAATTTATAAATATTCGTTGCCGTTTTCCTGAACGCTTGAAAAACATCCGCGAGTATCGTCACGTCTAATTTTAAGTAGGCATCGTGGTAGTCTCCGAGTGTCCTACATCCTAATTTCTCCCACATGAGTTGCGCGTGTTGGTATTCTTCGTCCGTGATTCCTTTCTCTCTGAGTCTGCTGTAAAATTCTCTTGGAAGTGGAAGAGCGTCGTCGTTAAATTTAGAATTATCACTAACGTATTCGTAAGGATAAATCCCTTTACGTCTAACGAGTTCTATGTCTACGTTGGGAAAACTAGCTCCAGTTATTTTAAATTGATCGTCGGTGAGTTTGTTCGCTAAAGCATCCAGACTTGCAGAGAGAAATCTATACGAATCCAGGAAGCGCATCTCGATTGTATTTTTCGTTCCGGAATCGACACTTGCTTGCTGAGACTAATGTAGCGTTCTTCATTCTCGGCCAAGACACCTATACGTTTCGGATCGTAGCCAAGATGTCTCACCAGGTGGTGAAAATCATATCCGCTTCCGTTGTGAAAGAATATGGGGATGAATTTAGGTTTCTGGATTTTAAGATTGCACGTGTTGCAAATTCCACCTATGTAGTTTCCGCTGAAATGATCGTGGTGGAATATTTTTTTGTTCTCATCAGTAAAACTTTGATCACATACCGGACACACCTCAGTGGAATTGTAATTTTGAAGTTCATTTTCAGTTAAAGGTGCCATCGGTTTTGATGTAAGCAGTACGCTACCAATTACCTCAACCTCCTCCACCATTTTTTCCAGGAAGTGTTCGATTACATTTGGCCCGCGGTATATATATGCTTCATTTATTTTATCACGTCGCACAACAACATAGCCGAAACTATTAGGTTGATGAAGCTGGTACGGCGTTGTGGAGGAAATTTCAGGATCCGGTTCGCAGTAGGAGAGTGGTTTGAGGAACGCCTCGAAATCTGCGACGATGATTGCGGGATGTTCCAACAATGCCTTGTGCATTTTGAATTCTTCGACTTCGTCGTTTCGGGCATCAACATTCTAGCCGGTCTGTTGTCACCGCAATAAATTTTATGTTCGGCAAGTTTCTCCAGAGCAATTTGACGACTATGAAGATTTTGATGATCACGTCGGTCACGATCGTCGAACGTGGTTAGGCATCTCGGGCAAACTTCGATGTTGTTTGCATACTTGGTAGTTTGACATCTGACCAAACGTGATAGAGAACGAATTAGCGTGTAATGATGAACATCCTCGTTGAAATAAGAAGAAGATTTATTACACAAGCATCGTCATCGTCGATATCGCTTATCCTGACGGGATGCACGAGATATTTATCTGACGTGAAGGAATACACATTAATAGCGATGCGTTTTCCTGTACGATTTTCGAACTTTGTTATATCCGACAATGTCACCGGGTATTCAATGCCAGACATTACACTTTGAAAGTCGGTCTCGTATTGTTTGTAATGTCCAACCCACTGTGGATTATTTTTGCAATGAACAGGATGCAGTACAGCCAACACACACCAGAGAAAACACTTGTTATCGCTGTTCTGTATATTTAACACGGCCCTCTTGTGTTGAATGTTCGGTGGAAGAGGAATGTAGCTGGAAGCTCGAAGAGGCGAGAATCGGTTCACGTAAACGGTTAACGTGTGAGGACTTCCACACAGAGACCATCCCGACCCTTTAGCCTCGAAATCGTCGTGTTTCTTAACCAGCTCGTTGGAAACTTTATAATAGAAGTTGTCCAAATTTTCGACGTCAGCAAAATAAAGAGTCTGGTTTTTTGTACAATGATAAAAAATACTCGTTGTGCCATCGACTTTCTCGTATTCGGAAAACAGAACAACATATACTTTTATAGAGTTGTTTTCAAGTTTATCTTTCAAAATATTTAGTACAGGTGTTTTCGTTTCGTCCAAGAAACTAAGGATGTCACGGCCTGGTTCTGACTTAATTGAAAAATCCTGGAGTTGGTCGTTAAATGCAGATCTAATTGGTTTGCGTTCATTGGATAATTTAATTTGCTTGGAAGTGGAAGCTTCCGTATCTGCATTATCGATTTTTCTTTTCGATGCTTGTCCGGTCGATGGTTTGCAAATTTTGAGGTGTTTACTTAAATTTGCAATGCTGATCATTTTTCCGCATCGAGCACAAGGCTTAGAAGGTAACGAACGATTAATTCTCGAACCTGTTTCGCTACATCTTGCCCTGTGTACCGATAAATTGTTCCTTGAGATTAGCTTCCACAAGTAACACATTCAGTTTTATCATTTTTACAATTGAAACTGGTGGTGGATGCCATTGCTTTTTCGAAAATCACAGAAATCAAAAAAATCTAGTATATAGCGATACAATTTTCAGGTATGTTATTTATATATAATTTCTTGAGGTGAAACAGAAAAATGCACGATCACGTCAAAATTCAATCTGGTCGAAATTACTATGAAAAACCACGTGAAACACCTTTGAACTTGAAATAATAGATGGTATGTAGCTTCAAAGAAAATTAAATACCTATTTTTTTACAAAAAACGAGGAGCACTGCAACAGGACATCCGTACTCTACAATTTTCAGGTATGTTATTTATATATAATTTCTTGAGGTGAAATAGAAAATGCACGATCACGTCAAAATTCAATCTGGTCGAAATTACTATAAAAAACCACGTGAAACACCTTTGAACTTGAAATAATAGATGGTATGTAGCTTCAAAGAAAATTAAATACCTATTTTTTTACAAAAAACAAGAAGCGCTGCAACAGGACGTCCGTACTCTTCGGCTGCTCTCACAAGACTGACTGATCTGCAGTGTATGCCGTCTTATATAATAAAAACGCGAACCAGGTTAAGTTAAACCAAAAACCTTGGTGATTTTTTCGAGTGAGGAGCTGGTAACACTGCGAGAAAAAGGTTGCCAGCCCCTTACTTTAGGTTAGGTTAGACCAAAAACCTTGGTGATTTTTTCGAGTAAGGAGCTAGCAACACTGCGCCATCAAATAGAGCTCATGCCTTACGATAGAAATCCATTAAGGCGAGCTCCTCACTTCAGCTCCTCACAAGAGGGCGTAGAACCGGTGCACCTGGACTACTAGTTATCTTGGAAACAGTGAGACTTAGGAAAAATCTGTTTGCGGATTCGTCATGTACGCCTATATGTAAGTAAAATATGAATAAAACCTATGCTTGGAAATCCAAAATGGCGACCGGAAGTGGGGTTATTTTTGAAACGGTAAGACTTAGAAAAAATCTGTTTGCGAATTCGTCACGTACGCCTATATGTAAGTAAAATATGAATAGAACCTATGTTCGGAAATCCAAAATGGCGACCGGAAGTAAGGTTATCTTGGAAACGGTAAGACTTAGGAAAAATCTGTTTGCAGATTCATCAGGTACACCTATACGTGAGAAAAAATATAAATAGAACCTATGTTCGGAAATCCAAAATAGCAACCGGAAGTGGGGTTATCTTGGAAACGGTAAGACTTAGGACAAATCTGTTTGCTGATTCATCATATACACCTATACGTAAGAAAAAATATGAATAAAACCAATAGTGTTCGGAAGTCATGCAGGTTTGGACGTGACGACGCAGTTCAATAACATAGGTTAGACCAAGAAAAAAACCTTGGTGATTTTATTTCGAGTAAAATGTTGGCAACACTGCGAGAAAATAAGGCTTATGTCTTACAAGAGCAAACTATTAAGTCCAGCCTCACCAAGCCTCACTTCGAGCCTCACTTTCGGTTGCAGCTCTGTCTTTATGGTTCTACTCTAAAGTAGGCCAAAGCACGTAGAGGCTCTCGTGTAGTTTAGCACGAAAAAAAAATAAATAGGTTAAGTTATATCACGTAAGATCGTGGCATTCGTACCAAGTACGAGTGGGAAAAAAAAAATAGGAAATTTTACAAAAACATCGCTAAACGCTAAAACATCGACAAAAATTTGTCAAAATATGTCAAAAACTGATTTTCAATTGATAAAAAAAAAACTACAAATACATACCTACCAAGTATGAGTGGGAAAAAAATAAGAAGCGGTGAAAATTGCACTAAAAAATCGTCAAACGCTAAAACATCGACAAAAAATTGTCAAAATATGTCAAAAAATAATATTCAATTGATAAAAAAAAACAATACCTACTAAGTATTATTTTGAAACAATCCAATTA